>NW_017307902.1:201649-252740 GCF_000935625.1 Nanorana parkeri
GGTCCGGACCAATAGGTCACCCCCCCCCAGTTAGGGGCCCGGGGGGGGGGGGGAATAGACCATTCCAAGGTCAACCCTAAATATTTATATCCTCCCCCAGCATGCACCACTCTCTGTGAACCTCCTGGTGATTGACTGAGGAGACACATTCATATGTGTGTGGTCCGGGATGAGGAAACTGCTGTGGTCAGGATGCAAGGGAAGTGTGTTGATACTAGAGCCCAAACAGGAAGTGGGGTCCACAGACAGGAAGTGACACTTGGCACAAGCTCGGCCCAGTAAGCAGAAGTCGAGCAGATACTAGAGGGAGAATGAGGAGGAGATGGTTGGACTTATCAACAGGTTACGGGAGTAGGACAGAACGCGTTACCAACCAGGAATCCGTGCCGCCCATTCCTCACTGTTCCTGGTGAAGGAGCGACAAAAACATGACGGCACAGAGTCAGGTGCACCAAAGCGGCCCGTCTCCAGTCCTCCTCTTACCATAGATGATCATAAAATGAGCCAGTCCCCCCATTGTCCTCATGTCTGGGAGGACTAAAGGGAGGGTCAGAGGTTCTTCACGTGCAGCGAGCAGGTTCTGCATCCACAGAGCGGTGGTCGAGCAGCACCTCCGAGAGGCGGAGCACGTCTTCCTTTCCTTTCTTCCAGTGGGCGTGCTATAGAACAGAACATGTGGAGGAGCTGGACTGGATAACCAAGCCCTCGTCATCTTCTTCATCGTCCTCCCAGGTTCAGAGTAGCTCAGGGTCATCTGCAGCTGCAAATGTGTCCTCTTCAACATCTCATTGGCACCACAGTGGCAGGTACCTGGTTGCCATGTTGAAGCCCAGGAGGTCATTCCGACCCTCAACCAGAAAGTAGGTGGTAAGGTCTTGAGGATGCTGGGTCACGAGGTCAGCGGCGAGGTCGTCCAACAAGCCACTGGATCAATTTCATGGCAGGGCACACTATTGGAGCTGGTGGTGCCAACCCACGTGATGCAACTTTGTTTCGGTGATAGGTCAGTCACATCAATCTTCTCTTCTTCATGGGCCTCATCTGGTGCCTCCTCAAAGTCACCAGTTACTGAGAGCCCCTGCAAAAATGCTGCCACGCTTGTATTGAGGTCCAGGAACCACACCTCGGAGATGAGCTTCTTTCAGCTCTTCAGGGGCAGGCTGAGAAGGGGCTGACCCCGCGCCATCTTGTTCCAGGAAAAGTCGTGTCACCAATCTTCTGTTTGCCTTCTGCCAGGGAAAGTCCACTCGCGTGCCTTGTCTGACACTCATCCTCAGCCTGGTGGTGCAGTGGTTTTTCGGTCAGTACCCTGGCTTCCATGACAGTGGCATGCCAGAAGAGTGTGTGGTCACTTCAGGGAGTAATACCCGGCCACTGATTGGTTGGCTGAAGTTCAGTAACAACAACCAGCTGCCTGCCAACCTGATATGCCCACCCGGTTGAACTCAACCTTGGCCACGCCACAGCAGGCTATAAATGAGTACTTGTGTGAATATGGGACAAGGACTGGCTCTGGGGAACTGGCGTTTATCTCACCATGTCCGTGTCTTCTCATTCATAGTGGTGACCAGAATACTGACCCATGATCAGGTGGGGGGATGAGCGATCTGACCACCTCTGGAGAACACACTTCGTGGCCTGATAGACCAGACTGCATAGGAGCAGGACGAAGAAGAGGACTTCCTGCTGTCTCAGGGCCCGCTATATTCTCTGTTCCTGTGGTCAATGATTTCGTGGTCCAGTCATAACAAAGAATGAACCTACATAGATAAACCCTAATCACAATGAGGGACAACGTTCCTCACAACCCGACCATGGTATGGAGGACACTAATGTTTTGGTTCTTGAGGTGGGTTTAGGAAATACTCAGGAAAGGAAAACCTCTGAACTATAATGATCATTCTGATGGACACGGGAGATGACGGACTGAATGTGGACCTCAGCTTTCTAAGTCTCAGATGATGGGGGATCTAGGTGGACCCTCCACACTGTTCTCTCCTTCACAATAAAGTCTCCTCCATCATGACGTCCTTGTAGAGATCCTTGTGTCCTTCATCAGTTGGTTTTATGACTATTCTCACCTCTGTGACCCTTCCCTCCCGTAGATTGTTCTCTGTTTGGGGTGTCTTGATTTCGATGAAGGACAACTCCCTCTCCTCCTTCCATAGCTCACTCTTACGTTCTAATTTTATGACCCCGTGTTGTGTTATTTTTCAGAGATTGAAGGGAAAACCCAAAAACCTCGTCCAGTAAACATCACTGTCGGTGAAAACAACTAAAGTATTATGTACAGAACCCGACTGTACTATCAGAATGGAGGTCAGTCCACCCAACAGTATAATGGCAGTTCCTGGTGATGGAAACCAAAGAGTGTTCCAGAAGTCAGGACCTCACTGTACGGTGTCCTGAAACCTGCAGGATGAGGACACGCTGGGACAGAAGACCAAATCCCGGCCGATATGTTGTCACCATTCTTCGGGATATCGTCTTTATCCGTATTCCTTTGGCATGACACGTGAATGTAACGTTTCGGAGCCTCACAGGTCCCCTTCGTCAGGCAGAGTGTTTGGACGCTTTGCCTGACGAAGGGGTCTTGTGTGGCTGAATGGGGTGTAGACAACATATCTTCTAGATTGTATTCTGTGGCGCCATCCACCAGTTGTTCCAGCACCCGTTGGATTCCGGGGGTATAACGGTACGGTGTGCGAAGGGAAAAGGAGACAAAGTCCCGGTGTTCTGTCGAAAGACCCAACTTATCGAGTTCTGGGACCGCCTGACTTCAACAAAGACAAAGCCGTGTTCACACTACGCGACGTCTCTCGGGGCTGCAGTTCCTATGAGCTCCACCAGGTGGTGATCTCACCCATACCCAGACAGGAAGTCTCTATGACTTCAACAGACAGGAAGTGATGTCAGATACAGACAGGAAGTGCTGGGTGAGGTGTGAGTTGAGAGGAAGTATAGAGGAGACATTGCTGGAACTGGCAGCAGAGGAGGTAATAAGATATTATATATATATATATATATATATATAAAAAAAAGACACTCCTATTTGCCCCCCCTAACCTTCCCCCCCCCGTCATGTCCGTCCTCCATAGTCACTGTGACCTCTTTTATCTCCGGCAGATTCTTCTACACACATATACAGCGGAGATGTATATTAACCCCTTCAGGGTCAGAACTTTCACCGGTGTATGGGGTCAGAACATTTCCTTTATTTTGGAGATGTATGACCTGTTCACCTGAGCAGTCTCTTGTATCGGGGGTGAGATTCGGATTGGGGTTTTCGGGAGATTTGGGTTGACCCCAATTTCCAGGATTTAAAATTTAATCGAATTTGAGGTCGATTAATTTTGGCGTTCACCCGTAATGCCCTGCACAGCCTTTGACACTGGTCAGCAGCCAATAACGGGGAAGGAGGTGGATAACTCCGCCCCTCACTATAAGCAGGGGTGGGAGTTCAGCCATTACCCTGCCCCTCACTAAGCTGGGGCGGGAGGTCAGCCATTACCCTGCCCCTCACTACTAAAAGCGGGGGTGGGAGTTCAGCCATTACCCTGCCCCTCACTATAATCAGGGGCGGAAGGTCAGCCATTACCCTGCCCCTCACTATAAGCGAGGGTGGGTGTTCAGCCATTACCTTGCCCCTCACTATAGGTGGGGGTGAGAGGTCAGCCATTACTCTTCCCCTCACTATAAGCGGGGGTGGAAGGTCAGCCATAGTGGATGCTACACTCTCCACCCACTAAACATCTTTGGTCCCCAAAGAACAATGCTTGAAATGAAAATACATCCGACTTTGAAAGAGTACTAAAATAACAGGTTAGTGAACAAAGCATTTAAGAACCTAATCTATCTTATCACTGGTTCTCGAACATTTCACATAATTTAAATACCCACCAAGGTGTCTTGATGGACTGTTCAGAGTCTTTTGAAACCTTGGTGGACAGCACAGGCACCTCCGGTGGTCTATAGAAGGTAGTCACAACTTCCTCAACGCTACAAAAAAGAGGCCTTCATCTGGAGATTCTTCTCCGGATTGAGATGTTGACCAAGAGGCTCCTGCTTCTTTAAAGTTCTGCAAATGCCCGATCTTTCCGTCGAGGTGTGTGCAGTTTAATCTCTCAGGGCTGTGGACCACCTTGAGGATAGGTAGGGAAGGGTTCTTGACTTCTGGACACCCAGCAGGTCTCGTAGTTGTTTGAGGAGTCCGCTCTCAAGGTCTCTACCTTGATCTGGATGAATATCTCGTGGTAGTCCATAGTGATCAAAGAACTTCTCCACTAGAACTTGTGCCACAGTGGAAGCTCGTTGGTCTCCCATTGGGAAACCCTGAGCATAGCAGGAGAAATGATCAGTCACCACCAGAACATTTCCCTGTCCGCTAGTATCAGACTCTAAGCACAGGAAGTCAATGCACACCAGATCCATGGGTCCTTGGTGACCCATTGTAGCAGTTCTGGAGGGCAGAGTCTTCCTCTGCATCCCAAACACGATTGGCCATTACTTTCAACCTCAGCTCTCATGCAAGCCACATAGAATCTGTCTCCAACCTGTTTAAGGGTTCTTTCAGGTCCCAAATGGCCATGCTCGTCATGCAAAGCATTCAGCACAGTTTCTCGAGGGGAACAGTTGCAACCTATCTTCTGAATCATCTAAGGGGCCCCTTTGGTAGACCACCCCATCTCAAAGTTGTAACCTGTCCCACTCTTTATGGACCAAGCAAACTTCTTTCGGTGAATTTGTTAATAAGAGTCCTTGCCGGCCATTTTTCAGAGCTCTCTGTGTCAACCCGATCAAGGGATCCTCTGCTTGATCTATTCTCAAGGCTTTCTTAGTAGGAGTGGGTAGACCTCCATCTCTCATTTGAGTAAGGTTGCAGTATAGTTTGGTGACTCCAATGGCTTCTGACCCAGTGGCTCTCTTGACCCGATGTTCTACCTCTTGGCACAGAGCTCCAATTCTATCTGGTGTCTGATGGGTCCATTCTTCTGCTCGGACACCAGTGTTGTACGGCCTTTTAGATAGGGCATCTGCATCTTGGTTGCCAACATCAGGTCTATACTTTGGACTGTCACAAAACCGTGACAGACCATCTAACCATCAATGTCCCGTAGAGTCTAATTTTGCAATAGTGAAGTGAGTGGATTACGTAATCTGCCCCATAGAGATAGTCTTTGAGGTTGTCGACAATCACCCACTTCAAGGCCAGGAACTCCAACTTGTGAGTGAGATAATGTCTCTCAGAAGGGATGAGTTCAAAGACGAAACAAAAAGTGGCATTTCTGATCAGGACCCCAAGAATTAGAGCAACCACTAAACTGTCTGGAGGCCATAGTTCTTAATTCATTCCGACCTCCATGTCACTTGCTGATCTCCTCATCCGGATCATTCTCTGATATCAATGTTATGTGTCTACAGGGAGACCTTCATAGAGGACTGCACCAATGATGGAGGAGGACCGGAGTCACATGACCGAGAGGATACTAAACCTCACCCTGGAGATCATCTACCTGCTGACCGGAGAGGTAAGGAGGACTCTGGGAGGTCACATGACTTGACCGGAGAGGTGAGGAGGAATCTGGGAATCTAACACGATGTTCCTATTGGTTTCTCCATCCAGAGTTTTCCTCTTCTGAAGTCGGATGAGAATATGACCATCACAGTGCCTCCATGTGACTCCCTAAAGCTTGAGAGATCCAACATGGAGAAGATTCTAGAAGTCACCAAGAAGATGATGGAGCTGCTGACGGGAGAGGTGAGCGGTGCCGGGAATTCTGGGACATGGTCCAGGAACAGACAAGGGATGTGTCTGGATGGTGACTGTATCATTGTGTGTGTCAGGTTCCTATAGGGTGCCAGGATGTCTATTTCCCTGAGGAGTGGGAGTATTTAGAAGGACACAAGGAACTCTACGAGAAGGCCATGATGGAGAATGCCCCGCCCCTCACATCACCGGGTAAAAGGAGAGAGCAGTACGGAGGCTCCGCCTACATCCCCCATCATCTGATACACACATAGAAACAATGTATTCAGTCAGTGTGTGTGTTTCCTACAGATGGATCCAGTAAGAGGAACCCACCAGAGAGATGTCCCCGCCCCCTGTATTCCCGGGATCCCACCCAGGAACATCTCACCATCCCCCACCATGATCAGGTAGATGATTAATAATTATTTGTAGTTGTAATTTATACACACACGTTTGTTACAACGATTGTGTTATGATATATTCAGAGTGAAGACCTCGGGTATAATAACATCGTAGTTAAAGAAGAGTACAAAGAGGAGGATGAGGAGTACGGAGTGATGATAGAACTTTCTGACGGACACAAGAATGTGATGGACCCACCTAATAACATCAATACTCCAGAGAGGTGTCCATGTCCTTCTCCTTCTCAGGATTCCACACAGGAAGATTACCATGATCAGGTGGGTGGAGTTGAGGGGCGGGAACATAAAGTGATTGAACACTCTGTAGGTGCGAGTCTTCCATTGGATAATTCCTGCCGTGATCAATATGTTTCATCCGGCAACAAGTTATTTAACCTTAAAGGATGCTGTGAGGAGCTTCTCATGTCTTCAACAACCGTGTCAGGAGACATAACCTCGGGTCATGGACAAGATGGAACTCTGTTTCAGAAAGGTGAAATTATTGGCCGGCATCAAGGAAAGAAAACAACTCAGGAGATCGCAGATACTACTAAAATTGGTTTGTCCGAGAACTGTCCAATGCATTTTTAAAACCTGGAAGGGTAGTGGTGAACCGTCATCTTCAAGGAAGGATAGTGATGAACCATCATCTTCCAGGAAGGATAGTGGTGAACCATCGTCTTCCAGGAAAGATAGTGGTCAACCATCATCTTCCAGGAAGGATAGCGGTGAACCATCGTCTTCCAGGAAGGATAGGGTGAACTATCATCTTCGAGGAAGGATAGTGGTGAACCATCATCTTTGAGGAAGGATAGTGGTGAACCCATCATCTTCCAGGAAGGATAGTGGTGAACCATCTTCTTCCAGGAAGGATAGAGGTCAAGCATCATCTTCCAGGAAGTATAGCAGTCAAACATCATCTTCCAGGAAGCATAGTGGTGAACCGTCATCTTCCAGGAAGGATGGTGGTCAGCCGTCATCTTCCAGGAAGGATAGTGGTCAGCCGTCATCTTCCAGGAAGGATAGTGGTCAACCGTCATCTTCCAGGAAGGATAGTGGTCAACCGTCATCTTCCAGTAGAGCCTAAAGATTGGACTCCGGAGCAATGGAGAAAGGTCATGTGGTCTGATGAGTTAAGATTTACCTTGTTCCAGAGTGATGGGCACATCATGGTAAGAAGAGAAGAGGATGAAGTGATGCTCCCATCATGACTAGTGCCTACTGTCCAAGCCTGTGGGCGGGGCAGTGTTATGATCTGGGGTGGCTTCAGTTGGTCAGGTCTAGGTTCAGCAACGTTACGTGCCCAACAATTGAGGTCAGCGGCCTCCCTGGATATACGGAATGATCAGGTTATTTCCTCCCTGATGACACATTGGACATATCCCGAGATGACAATGCCGGGACTCATCGGGTTCGGGGAGCATGAGACATCATTGGCCACCACAGAGTCCAGACCTTCACCCCATTGAGAGTCTTTGAGATGTTCTGGAGAAGACTTTACTCTCCCATCATCACTACAAGATCGGTGAAAAATGAATACAACTCTGGATGGAAATCAATGTTGAGACATTGTTTAAGTTTATCGAGACGACGCCACGGCGAATGTGTGCCGTCACCACAGCTAAAGGCGGTCCAATGAAATATTAGAGCGTGTGACCTTTTTTTGGCCAGGCCGTGTGTTTTCTATGTCACCTGACATCATAAATACTTCTGTTTTCAGATATTTTCTTTCTCATCCATTGAAGGACACAGGAATTCAGAAACAGTCGGGTTATACTGCTGTCTACAGGAGGTTGGCAAACAGAAAAATTGTAAGCCAAGCCCCGTATTACCTCTCCTCTACCCAACATGCACTCCTAAAGCACCATGTGCAAATCCAGTCTCTGGTCTGTTTCCATTGCCCACTTATAGTGACCTGGTCTCCTCTGGTCACCTTAAACCCTTATTAGCACCAGCTACCCAGAATTCTGTCTCCTTGTGTACTATGGAAACCCTCGTGGTAGATGGTACCCCTCAATTTCCCTCCTTTCCAGAGGAACCACCTGACCTACAAGCTTGGCCAGGTCAAGTCTCTGCTGTTCCCTTCCTTAAAATAGGACATGGGCCTTCAGAGTACTTTGAGAGCTCCTTCTATAACAGTAGTGATGTCCTAGCGGCTACCATAATGCCCTTTCCTGGAATCCACATTGAGGACCTTCCCTGGAAGGGTCAACTTTGGACCACCAATGTCAGAACCCAAGGCCCTAAATCCGGCAAGCTTTGACAAGATAGGGCCCCACAGGTGGCTATCATTTGTAACTACGGGCAACCACTGGGCTAGGTCATTCACCTTAAATCCTGTCTACAAAAGTATCCACCTTGTGTATTATTTGATCCCGCGCCATATTTGAGGGAATGTCCCCCTTCTTCCCCGTCAGGGGTCTGTTAGACATGAAAGGGACACAACCTCTTAAGAAGGTCTCAAAGACTCTCAATCCTTTTTAGCCTTTCCTTCTTGTATTTTAGGCCTTGGCTTGGGGCAAGACATCAAAATGGTCTCTACGGACCAGGAGGTCCCTGCCACGTACCGTCCATCCCTTCAGGTGAATGGGGTGGTCCCTACCTCCTGCTTGAGGTGACCCCACTGGCAGGGCTGTCCCCATATTCAGGATTTCAATCCCGTTCTCCAAAATAGACAGTCCTCTCCTTATTGGAGGATCTCCTTGTGAGTCTGTTTAGTGCTTTGAACTCCATTGGGCATCACCCAGATGCTGCATGACCTTCACCCCCGGGAAGGTTTGAGATTTCTCTGAACCAAGACATGGACATCTGGCTCTTCTCAATCAGTGATCTCCGCACCAAAGAGAAAGCTCTGCACACTTGGGCGCTGTTCATCTTCTGCGTGGCAAGCAGAGGTAATCACTGGAGGGCTCTGTGTTCCTCTGGATTGCCGGCAGGCAGAACATGCTCAGTCATGGCTGAGGGAACCCCCGATTGGAGATAGACTTTGTCCAGAGGCCTTCATGGGACCTGATCCCCTGGAGATGCTTTCTTCTGTGGCTGATCCATGGCCTCTTTGAGGAAGTTTCTTCAGATCCCATCCTCAGTTCTGCCCTCAATTGGGTCAAAGTTTTTAGCAGTGTGACTAAAGTTCCTGTCCCTTGCTCCAGGACTAGGATGCTTCACTGGACCAGGGGTGGGTCAGGAGATTCATCTTCTATACTACGGTTAGGGAGGTCCTGCAGAAAGACCTCCGGGATGGTTTTGACCATCTTTATGTTCTTCTCTAGTCTGGGGTCAGGGCTTTTAACCGTGTCTCTCATCTTCTAGACTAAGGTTAGGGCGATCCTGCAGAGTTCCCGATGGACACCTCCCGATGGTTTTGAAAACCTTTATGTTCTTCTGTTTTGCACCACTCGAGGGTTAGGGATATTACCCGTGCCTACCTTTGTAGGCGCACCCTTCCCCCCTTTTTAGTCAGGTTGACTTCGGGGTTGGTACCCTTGAGTTCTCTACCAGTCTCGGGAGTCACTTAGCTATCCATTATGGGATATTATTTGATGACTTTTCTCACATCCTTGTATATCTGCAAGATTCATTGCCTGACCAGCCAACCTCATCCTTATTATGGAACTTTTCTTCTGGGGTTGTGACTCGCCTTCACCTGTAGACCAGCTTGACCTCTTTTTGTCCATGGTTTCCTCTGGGAATGTATTCTACTGAAGCTTCGTCCCCATGTTTTCCTGTTCACCACATCGTTTTGGTTTATTTCAGGCACTCAAGCTGTGGTGAAACAATAAGTGCCTTCATGCCCCTGCCTCTGGAAGTCATATCTGGGCCCAGCAGAGTCTCGGAATGCCTCATGGGACTTGTAGCTGGAGTGCCGAGCTTTCCTACCCCTGGTCTATGTTCCTTTCAGGTAGTCATGAGGTTCCACCTGTTTCGGTGGGTTTTGGGTTTCACAACCTCTCGCTGGTTCAGCCTCCGTGTCCCTTCTGGTGGAAACATTTCCACCTTGGTGGTGATCTCTTCCATCCTGGTTTAAGCATCAGGTTGATCACCTGTGGCCTTCCCTTGGTCATTGGCAGCGTCCCATCTTTCCGGTGGCTTCTTCTCATTTGTCCCAGATTTAGGTGTTGGTCTATCAGGTAGCTCCAAGTTACAGACCGTTCCCCTGTCCCTTTTGGGCCTGTCAGTGGCTGGTCCTGAACCCTCAGGCTGCTTTTGGATGTCATGACTCTTCTGAGTTTCTGTGTCCCACGATGGATGAGAAAGAAAATAAGACTTTTGTACTGACCATAAAGTCCATCTCTTAGCGTCCATTGAGGGACTCGGGTCTCACCGTTCTTTTTGCTCTTGCCCTTGGTGGAGCTTTTCCAGAAAACCGAGGCATTCTAGGTAGAGGAGAAGGAGGTATATGGGGCCTGGCTCAAATTTTTTTCTGTTTGCAAGTGTCTCAACCCCCTGTAGGCGGCAATATAACCCGACTGTTTCTGAATTCCCGTGTCCCTCTATGGACTCTGAGACATAGTTTTATAGTAAATCCATAAATCTCACTTTCGCTGCCATTCTGTTGGTTTAGGGTGAAGATCTGATGCAGATGAAAGTTGAGAGTGACGAAGAAGAGACGTATGTGAGGGATGATCAGCGATATACGGAGGAGGCCGGAATGATGAGGACATCCATAGAGGAGGACACTCCTACAGAGATCAGCACAGGTGACCCAGAATATATTCTTCTGTTATCTCTCCTCTGTTCCTGCACACTGATAATCCAGAGTAGCGCGGAGCTGAGTGATGTCAGCCAATAATGGGTTGAATATGGTCACCTCCCTGTACTGATACCCGTCCTGGGGTTCAGCTGATAGTATTAGGTTGGGTTTCACTGCTAGTTCCAGTAGCTCAGATATGAGCCTTTCTTGGGTTGGTTCCTCTCCCAGCAAATTTTACCTAAATTTTATCATAAAACTCTATGAAGTCTTGTTGGGATGAAAAGTAAGGAGGAACCTAAGGACTGAACCACTTCTCTTCACCCCAGAAGCCTAGATCTATGGTCACTTGTTCTGAGGGTCTACAAGTCTGAACCTTCAACCTCTTGTTCAGAAGAGATCACATGACCCCATGGCTAGGCTTGTGGTTGGGTGAAGTCTGCTCTTAGTAAAGGGACTTTTTTTCAGTCCCCATTGGCTCCCCCTCTTTTGACAAGGCTGTGTCAATGTAGAGGTGATCTGGGAGGAGGACCAAAGGCCCTTTGACTGAAGAGGGGAGGAGTCCCGGCTGGTTGGGACCTCCTCATAGAACATCTGCTCCCTCAGACCTCCTGATCCAGATGGAATGTTGAGTGAAGTCATCTAACCCTCTCATATCTCTCCGTCATGTGTTTCTATGTTTCCAGGACACGCCATGGAGGAACCCTCAAAGGATCGTCTGACTTTATCTCCAGGTTGTAAGATGGAAGATGAGGACATCACAGCAGATTGTGCGGGAGAAGAGACAATGAGCTCAGCTATGGATGGTGGACCTCACAGTGTGGGTAGACCATGTAATGTCTCTGAGCAACCTCGTACTGTGAGGGATGGTGCCGGAATTAAGGGGGAGAAGACATTTTCCTGCTCTGATTGCGGGGAAAGTTTTAGTTCTGAATTAGGTCTTACTGTGCATGAGAGATCTCACACTGGTGAGGAGCTTCATTCCTGCCCCGAGTGTGGAAAATGTTTTCTTCATAAATCGGCACTCGTCATACATTACAGAACTCACACTGGGGAGAAGCCGTATTCTTGTCCCCACTGCCAGAAATGTTATCCACGGAATTCAGACCTGGTTAGACATCTAAGAGCTCACACAGGAGAGAGACCATATTCCTGCCATGAGTGTGGGAAATGTTATCTACGGAAATCAGAACTTGTTATACATCAGAGGTCTCACACAGGGGAGAAGCCGTATACCTGCCATGAGTGTGGAAAATGTTTTTCACAACTGGGCCATCTTTACACTCATAAGAGGTCTCACACGGGTGAGAAGCCTTATTACTGTTCTGAGTGTGGAAAGTATTTTTCACGAAAGTCCAGCCTTACTGTACATCAGATAAGCCACACGCATGAAAAGTTGTTTTCCTGCCCCACTTGCCAGAAATGTTTTTCATGGAAATCGGACCTTGTGAGGCATCAAAGATCTCACACAGGAGAGAAGCCATATGCCTGCCTTGAGTGTGGGAAATGTTTTCCATGGAAATCAGACCTTGTTATACATCAAAGATCTCACACAGGGGAAAAGCCATATGCCTGCCATGAGTGCGGGAAAAGTTTTTCACAGCCGGGCCATCTTTATACCCATAAGAGGTCTCACACGGGTGAGAAGCCGTATTCCTGTCCTGAGTGTGGTAAATTTTTTTCACGAAAGTCCAATCTCACTGAACATCAGCTAAGCCACACACGGGAAAAACTGTTTTCCTGCCCTGAGTGTGGAAAAAGTTTTCAGCGGAAATCGGAACTTATTGCACATCAAAGATCTCACTCAGGGAAGATGCCGTATTCCTGCTCCGAGTGCGATAAATGTTATTCACAGAAATCAGAACTTGTTATACATCAAAGAACTCACACAGGAGAGAGGCCGTATTCCTGCGACGAGTGTGGGAAACGTTTTTCACAGCTGGGCCATCTTTACACTCATCGGAGGTCTCACACGGGTGAAAAACCATACCCTTGTCGTGAGTGTGGGAAGTGTTTTTCACGAAAGTCTAGTCTTTCCAGGCATCAGAGAACCCACGCAACTCTGGAGACAGCTTAGTGTACTGAGTGTGGGAAATGTCTTCTATATGGCTATTCAGAGAAGCAAACCTTGATATACACCTCAGAAAATACGTGGCTGACCTCTCCTCTGATCAGAGTTGACTAAAGACTTCAAAGTTATGTCTGGGTTCCTCTGCTAGGGGCGGGGTCACTGTTGGTTGAGTCCTTCTAGCGGTGTAGTCTGATCTCCCTTCAAAGGAAGACAGGTGAGGGAGAAGGTTGTGAATGAAGAGAAGGGGAGATCAGACTACACAACAGGACTGGCCATGTCACCGCAGTAGGGATCAGTCTGCACAGGCTGCTTCATTGACTTGGAGAGCCCCCTACTGGAGGGATGTGGAACATACAAGACCTTCAGATGGAAATCTATGGAGACGGATTTTATGATGAAATATTTCTGTTCTTATAACGAGATTCTTTGTATGTTGGCGGATAAAAGTCGTCTTCGGATTTGTATCAATAAATCTTTTTTTTCCGTTTGTTCATCTTTCTCCACCCAAAACTTTATTTGAGTCTCCATTCCTCCTCTTACCATAGACGATAATAAAAACGAGTCAGTCCCCCCATTGTCCTCATGTCTTGGGAGGACTAAAGGGAGGGTCAGAGGTTCTTCATGTGCAGCTAGTAGGAGGCGAGCAGGTTCTGCTTCCACAGAGCGGTGGTCGGGCAGCACCTCCGAGAGGCGGAGCACGTCTTCCTTTCCTGTCTGGCAGTGGGCGTGCTATAGAACATGGAGGAGGAGGTGGACTGGATAACCAAGCCTTCATCATCGTCCTTCTCCCAGGCATCATCTGCAGCTGCAAATGGACCCTCTTCTTCTTCTTCTACATCTAGTCCCTCTGTAGGGAATGGAGGAGTCAGAAGAATCATTTCAGCCCAGCTTCTGTCACCTGATGCCCGAGGATGAACAACCATGAATGGTTATTAGATGTTGAGGAAGAGAGCGCATGTAGCATGGAGGGGGAGGGGACAACATGCAGGAGGAATCCGTTGTCAGTGATGTTCCTGCAGCTGGAGCTTACTGCCAAGTAGGTTTCAGTGATGAAGATGGTGAGGATGATGAGGAGGCGGGTGGAGATGATAAGGGTGAGGATGTAGATGAGGTGGTGGGTGGAGATGATAAGGTTGAGGACGATGAGCGTGAGGATGTTGATGATGGGTGGGCATGAAGAAGGTGGGGATGAAGAGGTTTGCAGACCACACCTAAGTCCCCAAGAACATAGAGCAGGAGAGACACAGAAATCAGAGAGGTGGGATATCATCCAGGGGCAACTTTCAGAGGAGTAGAGGGAGTAGCTCCCTATTCTACGGGAGGACACAGCTCCAACAGGTGCAGGCCACTGGAACCCCCTAGGTCCGCTCCTCAGAGCTCAGCATGTGGTGCCAGGATACAGGGGTCCCCCAAATTCATAATGTTCTATAACAACACACTTGGGTCAAGGCCATCGTTGTACCGTGTAGTGTTCATTTAAGTGAGGAAATTATTTTTTTGGGCCGTTTTTTTTTTAGTGATAAAAACGAAATTCTAGGAGTAGTTATTGGGACGCAAACAATTTTCGCGCGGTACCCCATTTTTATCAACGAGCTAAAACGAAATCCATAATGAGAATTGTTGTCAATGAGTCTCATTATCGATTATCAGCAGCGCCGCCGCTCCTGCTCCTCCGTTCTACTCCCCGCTGGCGCCGGCTGCAGAATAGTTACGGCTATAGGGGACTACAACTCCCAGCAATACTCTCGACAGAAATCCAGAATAGTAAGGGCTATAGGGGACTGCAACTCCCAGCAATACTCTCCACAGAAATCCAGAATAATAACGGCTATAGGGGACTACAACTCCCAGCAATACTCTCTACAGAAATCCAGAATAGTAAGGGCTATTGGGGACTACAACTCCCAGCAATACTCTCAACAGAAATCCAGAATAGTAAGGGCTATAGGAGACTACAACCCCCAGCAATACTCTCGACAGAAATCCAGAATAGTAACGGCTGTAGGGGACTACAACTCCCAGCAATACTCTCCACAGAAATGCAGAATAATTCCATCAGTTATAGAGGACTACAAAACACGTCACAGAACTTAGTCACATACAGAAGATATAAGCAGTCACCTCGCCTCCTCCTCCGCGGCAGGAACGCCATGTGGCTGGGAGAGGCGTCGGGCTGCGTAATCAGGAAGCTGCTGGGTCCTCCCGACCGAAGCCCCAGCGCTGCCTCGCCGGGCGCTTGCAGGCTGCTCTGCCTCACTATGGTGCGGTCGTTTGGACGGTCAACGGCCACCCCCCACCCCTCATCTCTTGTACTACCTTGGCTGGGTCTGATGGGGGCCCCCCAGGCTCAGGCCCCGATGCAGCCGCACCGGCAGCAGCTCCATGTTGTATATAGGAAGATACACGCCGTGATCGCTTTTATTGTTTTCTGGATCTGGAGCAGCCGGAATGTGGAGCAGTTGCCCATGGCAACCAATCAGTATCTCTCTTCGGTATGCTCAGCTAAGATTTGAAAATGAGAGAGAGAAGCTGATTGGTTGCCGTGCACAGCTGTTCCAGTTTTGATAACTTCCCCCCAACGGAGGCCTCATATCATCATAAAGCAATTCACACAGGAATAGATGTGAGGAGATTGTGTCACTTACCTCAGTTGCCTCAGGAGTTCCCACCTTCCAGCTACCCGCTTGGGATTGGCTGGTAGGTAGCTGACACTTACCTCACAGCTGTTACCTCAGGACTTCCCGCCTTCCAGCTCCTTTCCTGGGATTGGCCAGGGAGGAGCTGTCACTCACCTCACAGCTGTTACCTCAGATGTTCCCGCCTTCAAGCTACTCGCTTGGGATTGGCTGGTAGGTAGCTGACACTTACCTCACAGCTGTCACCTCAGGATTTCCCGCCTTCCAGCTCCTTTCCTGGGATTGGCTGGGAAGGAGCTGTCACTCACCTCTCAACCACAACATAAAACTGTTACCTCAGGTCAGGTGTTTCCGCCCACCATTTCCTTTCCTGGGATTGGCTAGTAGTAGCCGTCACTCCCCTGACCTCATCTCACAGCTGTTACCTCAGGAGTTCCCGCCTTCCAGCTTCTTTCTTGGGATTGGCTGGGAAGGAGCTGTCACTCATCTCACAACCACAACACAAAACTGTTACCTCAGGTCAGGAGTTCCCGCCTTCCAGCTTCTTTCCTGTGATTGGCTAATAGGAGCCGTCACTAACCTGACATGAATACACAACCACAATTCAAAACTGTTACCTTAGGAGTTCCCGCCTTCTAGCTCCTTTTCTGGGATTGGCCAGGGGGGAGCTATCAATCACCTCACAGTTGTTACCTCAGGAGTTCCCGCCTTCCAGCTCCTTTCTTGGGATTAGTTAGGGGAGAGCTGACACTCACCTCACAACCACAATACAAAACTGTTACCTCAGGTCAGGTGTTCCCGCCTACCAGTTCCTTTCCTGGGATTGGCTAGTAGTAGCCGTCACTCCCCTGACCTCATCTCACAGCTGTTACCTCAGGAGTTCCCGCCTTCCAGCTTCTTTCCTGTGATTGGCTGATAGAGGCCGTCACTAACCTGACATCAATACACAACCACAATTCAAAACTGTTACCTTAGGAGTTCCCGCCTTCTAGCTCCTTTTCTGGGATTGGCCAGGGGGGAGCTATCAATCACCTCACAGTTGTTACCTCAGGAGTTCCCGCCTTCCAGCTCCTTTCTTGGGATTAGTTAGGGGAGAGCTGACACTCACCTCACAACCACAATACAAAACTGTTACCTCAGGTCAGGTGTTCCCGCCTACCAGTTCCTTTCCTGGGATTGGCTAGTAGTAGCCGTCACTCCCCTGACCTCATCTCACAGCTGTTACCTCAGGAGTTCCCGCCTTCCAGCTTCTTTCCTGTGATTGGCTGATAGAGGCCGTCACTAACCTGACATCAATACACAACCACAATTCAAAACTGTTACCTTAGGAGTTCCCGCCTTCTAGCTCCTTTTCTGGGATTGGCCAGGGGGGAGCTATCAATCACCTCACAGTTGTTACCTCAGGATTTCCCGCCTTCCAGCTACTCACTTGTGATTGGCTGGTAGGTAGCTGACACTTACCTCACAGCAGTTACCTCAGGATTTCCCGCCTTCCAGCTCCTTTCCTGGGATTGGCCAGTGGGGAGCTATCAATCACCTCACAGCAGTTACCTCAGGATTTCCCGCCTTCCAGCTCCTTTCCTGGGATTGGCCAGGGGGGAGCTGTTAATCACCTCACAGTTGTTACCTCAGGATTTCCCGCCTTCAGCTCCTTTCCTGGGATTGGCCAGGGAGGAACTGTCAATCACCTCACAGCTGTTACCTCAGGAGTTCCCGCCTTCCAGCTCCTTTCCTGGGATTGGCTAGTAGGAGCCGTCACTCACCTGACCTCACCTCACAACTGTTACCTCAGGAGTTCCCCAGGGCAGTGCCCAGCCCCCCATGCTCCCTGTATGACAACCTCTTATTGGCCTTGAACAGGGAGGTTCAAAATGTGTCTCCTATCCACCTCAATGGGATTCCGATTAATCACTTCCTGCCCGGAGCAATTCCATACGATTTGCGCACACCTGATGATAACATTTTTGGCTAGAAAACAGCTCCAGACCCCCCAACAATTATATATTTTCTGAAAGCCGAGGACCTGAAGAATAAAAAGATGCCAGTTGTAATTTGTTACTTCGCACGGTATTTGCGCAAATGTTTATCAAACTGGTCATTTTAGGATAAATCAAACTAAATTAAAATTGAGTGCACTGGAACAGAAGGTAATTGTGACGGACTGAACCGTCACTGGGGCTGCTGGAGGAGCCTGAGGGCTAGCCTCCTTCCTAGAGACTATGGACCAATCCCTATTTGCCCTGTTTCGAGTCCTCATTTGCATGGCGGAGAGGACCTAGGTGAGGACTGGAGGATAGTTTGCAGTTGACCAATAGGAAGGTGGTTGGTTGGGCCACCTTCAAACTGTTGTTTTATATAAGTGTGTGTGTGCATCCAATAAACGTGATTCCTGTTTGAACTTACATGCAGCCTGCCTGGTGTTTGTTGTGAGCTATCACCATTGGATACGAACGGCACAGAGCTGTAGTTCGAATCCCAAATTATCGGATGTCCGAAATATCAGACGCTGCGGTCTGAAATCTGAGGAGTGTGGACCGGGCGAGCATGGGGCTCGTTACATTGGTGGCAAGCGGTGGGATCTGCTCACTTCTGTGGGCCGCCGTATAGACGTATTGCGGCCCGCAAGTGGTCAAAGTTTGTATTTTTCAGCACTCACGAATCAAACCCAAGAAAACTAATCGCTAGAATCTTCTGGGAGTTACCTGCTGGTGGACACTGGAATTACACCACTCAAGTCCAGGGACCACAGTGCCACCAGCAGGCTTTCTACTTCCTGACAGGAAGTCCCCTGGTTTGTGTCAGCGAGAGTAAAGTCTATCTCCAGCCCAGCATTGGTGGCCAGTGGTCCTCCTTACCTGCTCTTGGCCTCTCTAATGTCGGAGCCATAGATTCATGGTCAGGAAGGCGTGTCTTCCACAATGCTGAAGGTGATTCCAGCCGTATAAGTGCAACAACCCAACAGAGTAAGAAAAATAATGGTGACCACCCAACCACCGACATTACTGAGTCATCAGGGTACTTCATTCTGATTAGAGGAAACAAAACCTTCTGACAATAAACTCTGCAAACTCAGCCACATCAACCCAATAAAACGTGTCACATACAAAAGGACCCTTCAGAATCATACGGCTGCACCTCCGGTAATGTGGTGTACCTCATTCAATGTGACCAGTACAACCAGGGAGGTCACACTGGTGACACGGGACAGGGATGGCGAAAAGAATGAACCTACATAGACCACCATTGAAAAAAATGATGAAGACAACTACGTCTCACCTGAGGGACATCATTCCTCACAACCCGACCATTGAATGGAGGACACAAATGTTTTGGTTCTTGAGGCGGGTTTAGAAAATACTCAGGAAAGGAAAACCTCTGAACAATGATGATAATTCTGATGAACACGGGAGATGACGGACGGAATGTGGACCTCAGCTTTCTAAATCTCAGATGATGGGGGATCTAGGGTGGACCCTCCACACTGTTCTCTCCTTCATGATAAAGTCTCCTCCATCATGACGTCCTTGTAGAGATCCTTGTGTCCTTCATCAGTTGGTTTTATGACTATTCTCACCTCTGTGACCCTTCCCTCCCGTAGATTGTTCTCTGTTTGGGGTGTCTTGATTTCGATGAAGGACAACTCCCTCTCCTCCTTCCATAGCTCACTCTTACGTTCTAATTTTATGACCCCGTGTTGTGTTATTTTTCAGAGATTGAAGGGAAAACCCAAAAACCTCGTCCAGTAAACATCACTGTCGGTGAAAACAACTAAAGTATTATGTACAGAACCCGATTGTACTAATAGAATGGAGGTCACTCCACCCAACAGTCCGGTATGATGGCAGTTCCTGGTGATGCAACCCAAAGAGTGTTCCAGAAGTCAGGACCTCACTGTACGGTGTCCTGAAACCTGCAGGATGAGGACACGCTGGGACAGGAGACAAAATCCCGGTGATATGTTATCACCATTCTTTGGGATATCATCTTTATCCGTATTCCTTTGGCATTACACGTGAATGTAACGTTTCGGAGCCACACAGGACCCCTTTGTCAGGTAAAACATTTGGACACTTTGCCTGACGAAGGGGTGCCATGAGGCTGAATGGTGTGCAGACAACATATCTTCTAGATTGTATACTGTGGCGCCATCCACCAGTTGTTCCAGCACCCGTTGGATTCCGGGGTATAACGTTACGGTGTGCGAAAGGGAATATTACAAAGGAGACAAAATCCCGGGACACAAGGCAACAATGACAAGGCCGTGTTCACACTACGAGACGTTTCTCGGGGCTGCAGTTCCTCTGAGCTCCACCAGGTGGTGATCTCACCCATACCCAGACAGGAAGTCTCTATGGAAAACAGACAGGAAGTGATATCACCTATAAATAGGAAGTTCTAGCTATGAGCTGATATTGGAGGAGGTAGAGAGGAGACATTGCTGGAACTGGCAGCAGAGTAGGTAATAAGATATTATTTTATATTTACACCCACCAACCCCCCTCCGTCATATCCGTCCACGTCCTCCATAGTCACTGTGACGTATTTTATCTCCGGCAGATTCTGCTACACACATATATCGTATGGAAATATATATTAACCCCTTCGGGGTCAGAACATTTTTCCACTTAGGCGGTCGGAAGCTTTGCCACATTTTAGAGATGTGTGACCTTTTCCCCTTAGCAGTCTCTTGTTTTAGAGATGAGATTCAGATTTGGTTTGCGCTGAAATTTTACCATAATTTCCAGGATTTGAATTTGTGGTTCATTCATTGACCTTCATCTATATTGTCCTGAAGACCTATCTCAAACCCTAAACAAAATCCCTCCACTCCCTCCCTATGAAGGAGCCTTTCCCGTCCGTTCACCATTACCAGACACACTGACACTATGGCTGATCTCAGACCCCCCTCGGGGTTCGGGGACCTTATGAAGTCTTAAGCTTCTGGTTCTACAATGAGGCCTGTTGGAGCTTCATACAAACACACCGATCTCCAGTCATAGGACAAGAAAATTATACAACCAGAACAGTCCTCATCATTCTCCTCTATCCTTCTACAGAGAGACCTCCAGAGATCACATGACCTTGTCAATGAGGATGGAGGAGGACCAGAGTCACATGACTGAGAGGATACTAAACCTCACCCTGGAGATCATCTACCTGCTGACCGGAGAGGTGAGGAGGATTCTGGGAGGTCACATGACCTGACCGGAGGGGTGAGGAGGATTCTGGGATCCTAACATGATGTTCCTATTGGTTTCTCAATCCAGAAACACCATCCCCCACCATGATCAGGTAGATGATGAACAATTATTGGTCATAATTTTTATACTATCATGTTTGTTGCAATAAATGTTTTATATTTTCAGAGTGGAGACCTCGGGGATTATAATATTCATGTTAAAGAAGAGGATGAGGAGTACGGTGTGATGGAGGAGCTGTCTGAAGGACACATGGACATTATGATGGAGCCACCTAGTAACAGGAAACCACCAGAGAGATGTCCCCGTCCTCTGGATTTCCGTGATTCCACCCAGGAAGATCTCACCATCCCCCACCATGATCAGGTAGATGATTAATAATTATTGGTAGTTATAAGTTATAATAAAGCATGTTTGTTACCATGAATGTTTTATACTCAGAGTGGAGACCTCGGGGGTTACAATAATGATGTTAAAGAAGAGTATAAAGATGAGGATGAGGAGTATGGTGTGATGAAGGAACTTTCTGAAGGACACTTGGATCTCTACAGAGACTTCATAATGGAGATACCCAACAACAGGAACCCACCAAAGAGATGTCCCCGTCCTCTGTATTCCCGAGATCCCACCCAGGAAGATCTCACCATCCCCCACCATGATCAGGTGGGTGGAGTTGAGGGGCAGGAACATAAAGTGAGGGAACGCTCTGACATGTGGAGATGACGTGTGGACTCTACAAGATGAGATCTTCTATGTGATGTCACATCATAAATACTTCTATGTCACAGATGAGACTTTCTGCCGTTCTGTTGGTTTAGGGTGAAGATCTGATGAAGATGAAAGTTGAGGGTGAAGTAGAAGAGACGTATGTGAGGGATGATCAGCGATATACGGAGGAGGCCGGGATGATGAGGACGTCCATAGAGGAGGATGGAACGATGAGGATGTTCATAGTGGAGGACGCTACTACAGAGATCAGCACAGGTGACCCCATTATTTATTCTTCCGTCATCTCTGCTCTGTTCCTGCACACTGATTGGCCCAGAGTAGGGCGGAGCTGAGTGATATCAGCCAATAATGGGTTAATAATAGTCACCTCCCTGTACTGATACCCGTCCTGGGGTTCCGTTGGCAGTATTATGTTGCGTTGTATTCCTAGTTCCAGTAGCTCAGATATGAGAACACAGATTAGATTGGTTCCTCTTCCAGAAGATTAACTGCAAGCTCCCTCCAGTGCTGCTCTCATCACCAGAAGCCTCGGTCTGTGGTCACTTGTTCTGTGGTGAAGCGTCTACAGATCTGAACTTTGAAGCTCCTTGTTAATCACATGACTCAGCGCCTAGGCTTCTGGTTGGGTGAAGAGCATGCTCCTCCCAGTCCCGCTTGGCCCCGCCTCTTCTGACAAGGCTGTGTCCATGTAGAAGTGATCTGGGAGGAGGCCCTTTGACTGAAGAGGGGAGGAGTCCCAGCTGGTTGGGACCTCCTCATAGAACATCTGCTCCCTCAGACCTCCTGATCCAGATGGAATGTTGAGTGAAGTCATCTAACCCTCTCATATCTCTCCATCATGTGTTTCTATGTTTCCAGGACACGCCATGGAGGAACCCTCAAAGGATCCTCTGACTTTATCTCCAGGTTGTAAGATGGAAGATGAGGACATCACAGCAGATTGTGCGGGAGAAGAGACAATGAGCTCAGCTATGGATGGTGGACGTCACAGTGTGGATGGACCATGGAATCCCTCTGACTCTGAGCGACCTCGTCCTGTGGGGGATGCGGCCGGAATTCAGGAGACATTTTCCGGTCCTGAATCCGGTGAAAGTCTTAGCTCTGAATTAAATCTTTTTATACATCAGATATCTCACACGGGGGAGAAGCTTTACTCCTGCACAGAGTGCGGGAAATTTTTTCCTATACCAGAACTCGTCATACATTACAGATCTCACAGGGGGGAGAAGCCGTATTCCTGCAACAAGTGTGGGAAACGTTTTTTAGATAAGGCTTATCTTTCCAGACATAACAAACTGCACACAGGCGAGAAGCCGCATTCCTGCTCTGAGTGCGGAAAAAGTTTTACACGGAGATCGGACCTTGTTAGGCATCAAAGATCTCACACCGGGGAGAAGCCACATTCCTGCCCCGAGTGCGGGAGAAGTTTTTCGCAGAAATCAGACCTTGTTTCACATCAAAGATCTCACACGGGGGAGAAGCCGTATTCCTGCCCCGAGTGCGCAAAATGTTATACACGGAGAGCAGACCTTGTTATACATCAAAGATCTCACACCGGGGAGAAGCCATTTTCCTGCTCCGCGTGCGGGAAAAGTTTTTCACAGAAATCAAAACTTGTTATACATCAAAAAACTCACACAAGGTAAAACGCCGCATTCCTGCTGCGATCAGGTTCGTATTGGGCTAATGTTATGGAGGGGTGGTCCTGGGGGGCTATGTCTAGGTTTAATAAAATTGAATATACTCTGATGCCATCGGTGTGTGACTTCCTGCTCTCCTCCTGATCAGTAATAAATCACATTTTGGCTTTGTCTGTAAAATAAATGATGACGCGGCGTAATATGTCATGTGGTGGTGTTCATCCGAGGTTGTAGAGACCTCATTTTAAGACCTGCTAAGGACCAGATGATTTTTATGATGTCCATAGAACTCAGAGAGGGTGTACTTTCTTTTTCACACAACTGTAGACCAACGAGCATCAACCAAGCTCCAAGACATCAGCAATCAACTCCGTCGTGTATATAATGCTCAGATAAGATATTTCAATCAATGACTTGAGTGCCCCTTGAACACGGGGGTTGCCATTAAGACCTGGCCGATGCTGCTGGAGGACATCACTGGCCATGGTTGGTTCCTGTTGACTGTAGGGTTGGAATTAAGACCTGGCCAATGCTGCTGGAGGACATCTCTGTTCATGCTTGGTGCCTGTTGACCTGGGGGGTGGCATTAAGAACAGCCCAATGTTTCTGGAGGACATCGCTGCTTGGTGCGTGTTGACCGGGGTTGGCATTAAGAACAGCCCAATGTTTCCGGAGGACATGACTGTTACATTATGCTTGGTGCCTGTTGACTGTAGGGTTGACATTCAGACCCGGCCCATGCTGCTGGAGGACATCACTGTTACATCATGCTTGGTTCCTGTTGACCTGGGGGTTGGCATTAGGACCTGGTCGATGCTGCTGGAGTAGATCACTGTTCATGTTGGTGCCTGTTGACTGTAGGGTCGGCATTAGGACCTACAGTGATGTCCTCCAGGCTGCTGGAGGACATCACTGTTCATGATTGTTTCCTGTTGACTGTAGGGTCGGCATTAGGCACAGCCCAATGTTTCTGGAGGACATCACTGTTACATCATGCTTGGTTCCTGTTGACTGTAGGGTTGGCATTAGGACCTGGCCGATGCTGCTGGAAGACATCACTGTTCATACTTGGTGCCTGTTGACTGTAGGGTTGGCATTAGGACCTGGCCGATGCTGCTGGAGGACATCACCGTTACATCATGCTTGGTTCCTGTTGACCTGTGGGTTGGCATTAACAATGGGCCAATGTTTCTGGAAGACATCACTGTTCATACTTGGTTCCTGTTGACTGTAGGGTTGTTATTAGGACCTGGCCGATGCTGCTGGAGGACATCACCGTTACATCATGCTTGGTTCCTGTTGACCTGTGGGTTGGCATTAGGCACAGTCCAATGTTTCTGGAGAACATCACTGTTACATCATGCTTGGTTCCTGTTGACTGTGGGGTTGGCATTAAGACACGGCCCTTCATAAATCTTAGTGGGGGAAGGGTTTCTGTAGTATACTCCAATGATAGGTTTATGAAGCCGTGTATCATTCCACCCGAAATTCCACCATCAAAGTCTCCAACCACAAGACCATCTCTCTCCCCCCAGGTCTGGCTAATCCTCCGTCACCATATCCTGAGGATCCAAAGCCATCTCCAACCTTTCTTTACTGCTGGGATTCCATATAGGTGGGACATGTTGAAAGAGAATCCTCATTCCATCTCTACTGGGGTATGAGGCCCCATCCTGATCTGCTGGGTATATCTGATGTGGACAATGATATGGTGTCCCATGTCACCCATCCCACCACTACCTGAGTCTTCTATGGATGAATGGGATCATCACAGGCCTTGGAAGGCCACATGTGAAGGTTTTCCATAAGCTATATAGGGTTTTTGTAGGCATATTTCTCCTGAGCAGTGCCACAGAGCGAAAAAATTAAAGGATCAATCCCTCCACTGATCCCTATCAGTCATATATTTCTATCCCTCTCGGTGGGGTGGAGATGACCCATCTATAAGGATATACAGAACATACACACATAGCACAAGGCCGTGTTCACACTACGAGACGTTTCTCGGGGGCTGCAGTTCCTCTGAGCTCCACAAGGTGGTGATCTCACCCATACCCAGACAGGAAGTCTCTATGACAGGAAGTGATGTCATATATAAATAGGAAGTTCCAGGTGAGAGGTGAATTGGGAAGAAGACAAGAGGAGTCGTTGCTGGTACTGGCAGCAGAGGAGGTAATAAGATATTATTTTATATTCTCCCCCCCGTCATGTCCGTCCTCATCCTCCGTAGTCACTGTGACCTCTTTTATCTCCGGCAGATTCTCAATACACACGTATATAGTGCGGAAACGTATATTAACCCCTTCAGGGTCAGAATGTTTCCCTGTGTACGGGGCCGGAACATTTCCTTAATTTTGGAGATGTTTACACCTTTTCCCCTGAGCAGTCTCTTGTTTTAGATTCAGATTCGGGTTATGCTGAAATTTTACCCAAATTTTGGCCCAAATTTCCAGAATTCGAATTTTGGTTGAATTTCTGGTGCTTACACCACAATGCAATGATAGGGTTGTCACTGGCCTGGGATTCACCTGGACAGTCCGGGAGTTGAATCGCGTAGGTACTGTGCCTGGCCAGCTGAAACCCGGACACAGGATGTCAGGTGGGCGGGGGCCTGGTGTTCCGAAACAAGTGCATGGAGGAGGTACGGGACCACGGAGAGACACTGCAACTTGGGGAGCAAGGAGGTGTCTGAAACACGGGGTGCAGATAGGTCTGGAATGGCACACTCTCGGGGCTATCTCTCCTCTCAATCTCCTGGCCGTCTCTCCTCTCGCTCTCTCTCCTGGCCGTCTCTCCTCTCGCTCTCTCAAGATAGGTCTGGAATGGCACACTCTCGGGGCTATCTCTCCTCTCAATCTCCTGGCCGTCTCTCCTCTCGTTCTCTCTCCTGGCCGTCTCTCCTCCCGCTCTCTCTCCTGGCCGTCTCTCCTCTCGCTCTCTCTCCTGGCCGTCTCTCCTCTCGTTCTCTCTCCTGGCCGTCTCTCCTCCCGCTCTCTCTCCTGGCCGTCTCTCCTCTCGCTCTCTCTCCTGGCCGTCTCTCTCATGGCCGTCTCTCCTCTCGCTCTCTCTCATGGCCGTCTCTCCTCTCTCCTGGCTGTCTCTCCTCTCGCTCTCTCTCCTGGCCGTCTCTCCTCTCGCTCTCTCTCCTGGCCGTCTCTCCTCTCGCTCTCTCTCCTGGCCGTCTCTCCTCTCGCTCTCTCTCCTGGCCGTCTCTCCTCTCGCTCTCTCTCCTGGCCGTCTCTCCTCTCGCTCTCTCTCCTGGCCGTCTCTCCTCTCGCTCTCTCTCCTGGCCGTCTCTCCTCTCGCTCTCTCTCCTGGCCGTCTCTCCTCTCGCTCTCTCTCCTGGCCGTCTCTCCTCTCGCTCTCTCTCCTGGCCGTCTCTCCTCTCGCTCTCTCTCCTGGCCGTCTCTCCTCTCGCTCTCTCTCCTGGCCGTCTCTCCTCTCGCTCTCTCTCCTGGCCGTCTCTCCTCTCGCTCTCTCTCCTGGCCGTCTCTCCTCTCGCTCTCTCTCCTGGCCGTCTCTCCTCTCGCTCTCTCTCCTGGCCGTCTCTCCTCTCGCTCTCTCTCCTGGCCGTCTCTCCTCTCGCTCTCTCTCCTGGCCGTCTCTCCTCTCGCTCTCTCTCCTGGCCGTCTCTCCTCTCGCTCTCTCTCCTGGCCGTCTCTCCTCTCGCTCTCTCTCCTGGCCGTCTCTCCTCTCGCTCTCTCTCCTGGCCGTCTCTCCTCTCGCTCTCTCTCCTGGCCGTCTCTCCTCTCGCTCTCTCTCCTGGCCGTCTCTCCTCTCGCTCTCTCTCCTGGCCGTCTCTCCTCTCGCTCTCTCTCCTGGCCGTCTCTCCTCTCGCTCTCTCTCCTGGCCGTCTCTCCTCTCGCTCTCTCTCCTGGCCGTCTCTCCTCTCGCTCTCTCTCCTGGCCGTCTCTCCTCTCGCTCTCTCTCCTGGCCGTCTCTCCTCTCGCTCTCTCTCCTGGCCGTCTCTCCTCTCGCTCTCTCTCCTGGCCGTCTCTCCTCTCGCTCTCTCTCCTGGCCGTCTCTCCTCTCGCTCTCTCTCCTGGCCGTCTCTCCTCTCGCTCTCTCTCCTGGCCGTCTCTCCTCTCGCTCTCTCTCCTGGCCGTCTCTCCTCTCGCTCTCTCTCCTGGCCGTCTCTCCTCTCGCTCTCTCTCCTGGCCGTCTCTCCTCTCGCTCTCTCTCCTGGCCGTCTCTCCTCTCGCTCTCTCTCCTGGCCGTCTCTCCTCTCGCTCTCTCTCCTGGCCGTCTCTCCTCTCGCTCTCTCTCCTGGCCGTCTCTCCTCTCGCTCTCTCTCCTGGCCGTCTCTCCTCTCTCTCTCTCTCTCCTGGCCGTCTCTCCTCTATAATCTCGAGAAAAAAGAATTAAATTGCCATGCGGCGCTAGAGTTCTCGGATTTCCCTTGAGGAAACGGTGGCAACCCCATGCCCTGCGCAGCCACTGACCCCGGTCAGCAGCCATTATTAGGTGGGGAAAGATAAAAGCAAAAATAGTTCAGAGACAAAATATATCAGAAAAGGACAAGAAACCCAACAAATACCCCGATCTTCACGAGACAAATCCCACCGGGGGCAACCCGACTATTAACCCCTCATATCCCCATCCTGATATCATACACCCAGTACAGTCCTCATCATTCTCCTCTACAGAGATCACATGACCACATTAATGAGGATGGAGGAGGACCGGAGTCACATGACCGAGAGGATACTGAACCTCACCCTGGAGATCATCTACCTGCTGACTGGAGAGGTGAGGAGGATTCTGGGAGGTCACATGATATCACCCTGATCTCTATTCATAACACACAGACCTGACCGGAGAGGTGAGGAGGATTCTGGGAGGTCACATAATATCCTTGTTCTTTCAGAGTTTTCCTCTTCTGAAGTCCGGTGATCATGTGATACTCACCCTCCCCCGCCATGAGAGATGTCCCCGCCCCCTGTATTCCCGGGACTCCACCCAGGAGGATCTCACCATCCCCCACCATGAGAGATGTCCCCGCCCCCTGTGTTCCCGGGACCCCACCCAGGAAGATCACAACTATGGACACCATTATCAGGTGGGTGATTAATAGTTATTGATAGTTATAATGTGTACACAACCATGTTTGTTAAAATAAATGTTTTATCATATTCCCAGAGAAACTTTGGGGATTATAACATTGTTGTTAAAGACGAGTATAAAGAGGAGGACGAGGACTACGGGGTGATGGAGGAGTTATCAGATGGACACAAGAATATGAGGGAGCCACCTAGTAAGAGGAACCCACCAGAGAGATGTCCCCGCCCCCTGTATTCCCGGGACTCCACCCAGGAAGATCTCACCGTCCCCCACCATGACCAGGTAGATAAAACTGAAGGAAACAAGGACATCATGATGGAGCCACCTAATAACAGAAACCCACCAGAGACATGTCCCCGTCCTCTGTATTCCAAGGAATCTGCAAAAGAAGATCATAACTATGGACACCATGATCAGGTAGATGATTAACAATTATTGTTATGCATGATTTATATACAAGAATGTTTGTTACAATGATTGTTTTATTCTATATCCAGAGTGGAGACCCCGGGGATTATATTAT
Source organism: Nanorana parkeri (assembly GCF_000935625.1). Classification (NCBI taxonomy): domain Eukaryota; kingdom Metazoa; phylum Chordata; class Amphibia; order Anura; family Dicroglossidae; genus Nanorana; species Nanorana parkeri. The sequence continues at coordinate 230,345 of NW_017307902.1, forward strand.
TGTTTTTAAAGAAGAGTGTAAAGAGGAAGATGGGGAGTACGGGGTGATGGAGGAGTTTTCTGAAGGACACATGGACATTATGATGGAGCCATCTAGTAAGAGGAACCCACCAGGGAGATGTCCCCGTCCTCTGTATTCCCGGGATACCACCCAGGAAGATCTCACCGTCCCCCTCCATGATCAGGTGGGTGGAGTTGAGGGGCGGGAACATAAAGTGATGGAACGCTCTGACATGTGGAGATGACGTGTGGACTCTACAAGATGAGATCTTCTATGTGATGTCACATCATAAATACTTCTATGTCACAGATGAGACTTTCTGCCGTTCTGTTGGTTTAGGGTGAAGATCTGATGAAGATGAAAGTTGAGGGTGAAGTAGAAGAGACGTATGTGAGGGATGATCAGCGATATACGGAGGAGGCCGGGATGATGAGGACGTCCATGGAGGAGGATGGAATGACGAGGACATCCATAGTGGAGGACACTCCTACGGAGATCAGCACAGGTGGGTCACAATATATTCTGTTATCTCTGCTCTGTTCCTGCACACTGATTGGTCCAGATTAGGGCGGAGCTAAGTGACATCAGCCAATAATAGGTCACCTCCCTGTACTGATACCGTTCCGGGGGTTCAGTTGGCAGTATCAGGTGGGGTATCACTCCTACGTCCAGTAGCTCAGATATGAGGACACAGACTGAGCCTTCCTTCGGTTGGTTCCTCTTCTTCCAGCAGCTAAATGTCTTCATAAAACTCTAACAGTCTTGTTGGGATGAAGAGTAAGGAGAAGCATAATGACTGAACCACCCAGAAGCCCAGGTGTGACGGTAATGAGGTCTGGGCACCCCAATACTAATAAGGAAGTTCCCTTTGTCCCCTCCGTTGCTGGAATAAAAGCCACTTCTGGATATGTTTGTTTCTGGTCAAAGGGTCTTCAAAAGAAAATCCTTCACCTTCCTCAGTCTAAGTGCCCGCCTTGTTTTTCCAGGTGCCTGCCTTTCATGGGTGGGGCATCATAAAGCATTGAGCAAGCCAGGAGACCGATTATCACTTGACCGACCTAGTAAACACACAAAGATGACCTGATCACGAGCAAATGACCCGAACCTCACCCCAAAATCTCACTCAGTGTTCATAACTTTGGACCTCGGAGTGAGACATTAATAATGACTAGATTTGTAGATGTCTCCTATGATACGGAGCACAGGCAAACATTGTTGGCTCGGGAGGTCCAGAGGCCTAAGGACACATCACAGTTATGTCAAGTGTGGTACCTACACCATCTCTATGCTCTAAAGAAGAACTTAAAGTGTCCTTGTCATTGGTGACCGTACAGTAGAATCGGCTCCGTCACACTAGGCCTGTGGTCTCTTGTTCTGTGGTGAAGGGTCTACAAGTCAGAACTTTGAAGCTCTTGTTTATCAGAGGTCACATGACTCTGTGCCTAGGCTTGTGGTTGGGTGAGGAACATGCTCCTACCAGTCCCTATCGGCTCTGCCTCTTCTGACAAGGCTGTGTCAATGTAGAAGTGATCTGGGAGGAGGCCCTTTGACTGAAGAGGGGAGGAGTTCCAGTTGGTTGGGACCTCCTCATAGAACATCCGCTCCCTCAGACCTCCTGATCCAGATGGAATGTTGAGTGAAGTTATCTAACCCTCTCATATCTCTCCATCATGTGTCTCTATGTTTCCAGGACACGCCATGGAGGAACCCTCAAAGGATCGTCTGACTTTATCTCCAGGTTGTAAGATGGAAGATGAGGACATCACAGCAGATTGTGCGGGAGAAGAGACAATGAGCTCAGCTATGGATGGTGGACGTCACAGTGTGGGTAGACCATGGACTCCCTCTGACTCTGAGGAACCTCGTACTACGGGGGATGGTGCCGGAATTCAGGGGGAGAAGACATTTTCCTGTCCTGAGTGCGGGGATGGTTTTAGCTCTGAAATAAGTCTTTCTGAACATCAGAAGTCTCACACGGGCGGGAAGCTTTATTCTTGTACAGAGTGCGGGAAATTTTTTACGATACCAGAACTCGTCATACATTACAGATCTCACAGGGGGGTGCAGCCGTATTCTTGCTCTGAGTGCGGGAAACGTTTTTCAGAAAAGGCTTATCTTTCCAGACATCAGGTAGTGCACTTAGGGGAGAAGCCGCATTCCTGCCCAGAGTGTGGAAAATGTTTTCCAAGGAAATTAGCCCTTGTTAGACATCAGAGAACTCACACAGGGGAAAAGCCATATGCCTGCCTCGAGTGTGGGAGATGTTTTTCGCAGAAAGCAGACCTTGTTTCCCATCAAAGATTTCACACTGGGGAGAGGCCGCATTCCTGCTCCGAGTGTGAAAAATGTTATTATCGGAAATCAGACCTTGTTATACATCAGAGATCTCACACAGGGGAGAGGCCTTTTTTATGTCCTGAGTGCGGTAAATGTTTTTCGCAGAAAACGGTTCTGTACAAACATCAAAGAACTCACACAGGGGAGAAGCCATATTCCTGCTCGGAGTGTGGGAAATGTTTTTCACAGAAATCAAAACTTGTTCTACATCACAAAATTCACACCAGGTAAAGCCCACATTCCTGCTGTTATCAAGTCTGTATTGGGCATATGTTATGCATGGGAGGTCCTAGGGGGAGGCTGTAGTGTGCTAGGTCTAGGTTTAATAAAATTGAACATAATCTGATGCCATTGGTGTGCGACTTCCTGCTTTCCTACTGACCAATAATATCACAATGGAGAAAATCCGAATTCCTGCGCCTAGTTGGGGAAAAGTTTTTCAGGGAAGCCATATTTTACCAAACAGAGAGCCCATACAACCCTCGAGGTGTATTAGGATACGGCGTGTGGGAAAAGGCTTCTATATGGGTCCTATTTTGCCGTACATCAGGGATCTCACACTGGGTAGAAGCACATTTTGATATACACCTCAGAAAACACGAAGCTGACCTCTTAAGGAGAGTTGTGACGAGAAAACACTGTAGGGTTGAGTGACAGCCCCGCCCCCTTAGTAGCAGGGCATCTTGGGAGAGGGGCTGAAGTGAATGTATAGGTTTGGCCCATGGGAAGGTAAGAGGACCAAGCACAGCAAGAGTGTAGATGCGGAGTATTGCTTTTAGTCTTAGGGAGCAAGCAAGGGGAGTAGAAGCAGGACCTTTTCCATTACTTGCACCTCCATGGGGGGGATGCAGGACAACCTCCCAACACTCTGGGCTTCACCCTAACTTGTCACGTTTGCAACTCATCTTTCATTTGGAAGTGTTTTGTTTCTAAAAAGGAATGTGCTATCACCTCTGCGTGGGCAAGTGAAGACACCTTCATGTGGATTGGTGAAGACAGCTTCATGTGGACGGCTGAATACACCTTCATGTGGACGGCTGAATACACCTTCATGTGGACGGCTGAATACACCTTCATGTGGACGGCTGAAGGCACCTTCATGTGGACGGCTGAAGACACCTTCATGTGGATGGCGGAAGGCACCTTCATGTGGACGGCTGAAGAAATGTTTTTCGCAGAAAACGGTTCTGTACAAACATCAAAGAACTCACACAGGGGAGAAGCCATATTCCTGCTCGGAGTGTGGGAAATGTTTTTCACAGAAATCAAAACTTGTTCTACATCACAAAATTCACACCAGGTAAAGCCCACATTCCTGCTGTTATCAAGTCTGTATTGGGCATATGTTATGCATGGGAGGTCCTAGGGGGAGGCTGTAGTGTGCTAGGTCTAGGTTTAATAAAATTGAACATAATCTGATGCCATTGGTGTGCGACTTCCTGCTTTCCTACTGACCAATAATATCACAATGGAGAAAATCCGAATTCCTGCGCCTAGTTGGGGAAAAGTTTTTCAGGGAAGCCATATTTTACCAAACAGAGAGCCCATACAACCCTCGAGGTGTATTAGGATACGGCGTGTGGGAAAAGGCTTCTATATGGGTCCTATTTTGCCGTACATCAGGGATCTCACACTGGGTAGAAGCACATTTTGATATACACCTCAGAAAACACGAAGCTGACCTCTTAAGGAGAGTTGTGACGAGAAAACACTGTAGGGTTGAGTGACAGCCCCGCCCCCTTAGTAGCAGGGCATCTTGGGAGAGGGGCTGAAGTGAATGTATAGGTTTGGCCCATGGGAAGGTAAGAGGACCAAGCACAGCAAGAGTGTAGATGCGGAGTATTGCTTTTAGTCTTAGGGAGCAAGCAAGGGGAGTAGAAGCAGGACCTTTTCCATTACTTGCACCTCCATGGGGGGGATGCAGGACAACCTCCCAACACTCTGGGCTTCACCCTAACTTGTCACGTTTGCAACTCATCTTTCATTTGGAAGTGTTTTGTTTCTAAAAAGGAATGTGCTATCACCTCTGCGTGGGCAAGTGAAGACACCTTCATGTGGATTGGTGAAGACAGCTTCATGTGGACGGCTGAATACACCTTCATGTGGACGGCTGAATACACCTTCATGTGGACGGCTGAATACACCTTCATGTGGACGGCTGAAGGCACCTTCATGTGGACGGCTGAAGACACCTTCATGTGGATGGCGGAAGGCACCTTCATGTGGACGGCTGAAGGCACCTTCATGTGGACGGCTGAAGACACCTTCATGTGGATGGCGGAAGGCACCTTCATGTGGACGGCTGAAGACACCTTCATGTGGATGGCGGAAGGCACCTTCATGTGGACGACTGAAGGCACCTTCATGTGGACGGCGGAAGACACCTTCATGTGGAAGGCGGAAGACACCTTCATGTGGACGGCTGAATGCACCTTCATGTGGACGGCTGAAGACACCTTCATGTGGACGGCTGAAGACACCTTCATGTGGACGGCGGAAGACACCTTCATGTGGACGGCGGAAGACACCTTCATGTGGACGGCGGAAGACACCTTCATGTGGACGGCGGAAGACACCTTCATGTGGACGGCGGAAGACACCTTCATGTGGAAGATTGGAGCCACCTTCATGTGGATGGCGGAAGACACCTTCATGTGGACGATGGAAGACACCTTCAAGTGGAAGATAGAAGGCACCTTCATGTGCTGGACTGAGGACATTCATGTGGACAACTGAAGAGAGCTTCATGTGGACGACTGAAGAGAGATTCATGTGGAAGACTGAAGACAGCTTCATGTGGACGACTGAAGACACCTTCATGTGGACGACTGAAGGCACCTTCATGTGGACGACTGAAGGCACCTTCATGTAGATGTTTGACTTTACCAAGACCCAAGACACAAACTTGCTCCAAATTTTGATCAATCAACTCCCTGAAGTTCATACAATGCTCAGTGAAGATGTTTCTGTTCCAAAGGTTTCGCCAAAGAAGCGTAGGAACATAACGAATCTCGAGACAAACTCACAAGCATACGGCAAAGGAAAACATCGTAGACTATTGTAGGTCAAAACTTCTCAAGAGGAAAAACACAACATTTGGTACCATACAAAAGGTGCTGAATGGTAGGTGAATGTCAGGGTTTCTGGGTAAGACGTTCCGTCAGGGTTCCTGGGTAAGACGTTCCGTCAGGGTACCTGGGTAAGACGTTCCGTCAGGGTACCTGGGTAAGACGTTCCGTCAGGGTACCTGGGTAAGACGTTCCGTCAGGGTACCTGGGTAAGACGTTCCGTCAGGGTACCTGGGTAAGACGTTCCGTCAGGGTACCTGGGTAAGACGTTCCGTCAGGGTACCTGGGTAAGACGTTCCGTCAGGGTACCTGGGTAAGACGTTCCGTCAGGGTACCTGGGTAAGACGTTCCGTCAGGGTACCTGGGTAAGACGTTCCGTCAGGGTACCTGGGTAAGACGTTCCGTCAGGGTACCTGGGTAAGACGTTCCGTCAGGGTACCTGGGTAAGACGTTCCGTCAGGGTACCTGGGTAAGACGTTCCGTCAGGGTACCTGGGTAAGACGTTCCGTCAGGGTACCTGGGTAAGACGTTCCGTCAGGGTACCTGGGTAAGACGTTCCGTCAGGGTACCTGGGTAAGACGTTCCGTCAGGGTACCTGGGTAAGACGTTCCGTCAGGGTACCTGGGTAAGACGTTCCGTCAGGGTACCTGGGTAAGACGTTCCGTCAGGGTACCTGGGTAAGACGTTCCGTCAGGGTACCTGGGTAAGACGTTCCGTCAGGGTACCTGGGTAAGACGTTCCGTCAGGGTACCTGGGTAAGACGTTCCGTCAGGGTACCTGGGTAAGACGTTCCGTCAGGGTACCTGGGTAAGACGTTCCGTCAGGGTACCTGGGTAAGACGTTCCGTCAGGGTACCTGGGTAAGACGTTCCGTCAGGGTACCTGGGTAAGACGTTCCGTCAGGGTACCTGGGTAAGACGTTCCGTCAGGGTACCTGGGTAAGACGTTCCGTCAGGGTACCTGGGTAAGACGTTCCGTCAGGGTACCTGGGTAAGACGTTCCGTCAGGGTACCTGGGTAAGACGTTCCGTCAGGGTACCTGGGTAAGACGTTCCGTCAGGGTACCTGGGTAAGACGTTCCGTCAGGGTACCTGGGTAAGACGTTCCGTCAGGGTACCTGGGTAAGACGTTCCGTCAGGGTACCTGGGTAAGACGTTCCGTCAGGGTACCTGGGTAAGACGTTCCGTCAGGGTACCTGGGTAAGACGTTCCGTCAGGGTACCTGGGTAAGACGTTCCGTCAGGGTACCTGGGTAAGACGTTCCGTCAGGGTACCTGGGTAAGACGTTCCGTCAGGGTACCTGGGTAAGACGTTCCGTCAGGGTACCTGGGTAAGACGTTCCGTCAGGGTACCTGGGTAAGACGTTCCGTCAGGGTACCTGGGTAAGACGTTCCGTCAGGGTACCTGGGTAAGACGTTCCGTCAGGGTACCTGGGTAAGACGTTCCGTCAGGGTACCTGGGTAAGACGTTCCGTCAGGGTACCTGGGTAAGACGTTCCGTCAGGGTACCTGGGTAAGACGTTCCGTCAGGGTACCTGGGTAAGACGTTCCGTCAGGGTACCTGGGTAAGACGTTCCGTCAGGGTACCTGGGTAAGACGTTCCGTCAGGGTACCTGGGTAAGACGTTCCGTCAGGGTACCTGGGTAAGACGTTCCGTCAGGGTACCTGGGTAAGACGTTCCGTCAGGGTACCTGGGTAAGACGTTCCGTCAGGGTACCTGGGTAAGACGTTCCGTCAGGGTACCTGGGTAAGACGTTCCGTCAGGGTACCTGGGTAAGACGTTCCGTCAGGGTACCTGGGTAAGACGTTCCGTCAGGGTACCTGGGTAAGACGTTCCGTCAGGGTACCTGGGTAAGACGTTCCGTCAGGGTACCTGGGTAAGACGTTCCGTCAGGGTACCTGGGTAAGACGTTCCGTCAGGGTACCTGGGTAAGACGTTCCGTCAGGGTACCTGGGTAAGACGTTCCGTCAGGGTACCTGGGTAAGACGTTCCGTCAGGGTACCTGGGTAAGACGTTCCGTCAGGGTACCTGGGTAAGACGTTCCGTCAGGGTACCTGGGTAAGACGTTCCGTCAGGGTACCTGGGTAAGACGTTCCGTCAGGGTACCTGGGTAAGACGTTCCGTCAGGGTACCTGGGTAAGACGTTCCGTCAGGGTACCTGGGTAAGACGTTCCGTCAGGGTACCTGGGTAAGACGTTCCGTCAGGGTACCTGGGTAAGACGTTCCGTCAGGGTACCTGGGTAAGACGTTCCGTCAGGGTACCTGGGTAAGACGTTCCGTCAGGGTACCTGGGTAAGACGTTCCGTCAGGGTACCTGGGTAAGACGTTCCGTCAGGGTACCTGGGTAAGACGTTCCGTCAGGGTACCTGGGTAAGACGTTCCGTCAGGGTTCCTGGGTAAGACGTTCCGTCAGGGTTTCTGGGTAAGGAGGTATGGAGGGTATAGGTATAGGATCATAAACCCGTATCTAGAGTCTACTGGCCACCAAATGCATTCCAACGTATCTAATGAAGCGCAGCCACCAACACAGGAGGAGGGATAACCAGGCACAAAGCCCCGCCAGTCTCACCGGGGTGTAGTACCATCTCTATAATACTGTATAGGAGTTTTCTAATACTAATACACTACGCGGACACCTAGAGGTAGACATCCAAACCTTCGGCCTGTCCTCGGGAGATCAGTTAAGATGTTTCAGTCAATGACTTGACTTGTGTACGGTTCTACAAGCCTTTCTCCAGGTGTCTTTATTGGGTTGTCTCTCTGCTCACATAGTTGTGGATGATGTGTGTAGATGAGTCACCTTAGGGCTTGTTTGTGATCTTCACTCTTTACATGAGAAGTTCCTCTACACAAGGGAGGTCACCAAGAGCCCAACATGGACTTCTTATCCTCATGAGACACTCTTTACATGAGAAGTTCCTCTACACAAGGGAGGTCACCAAGAGCCCAACATGGACTTCTTATCCTCATGAGACACTCTTTACATGAGAAGTTCCTCTACACAAGGGAGGTCACCAAGAGCCCAACATGGACTTCTTATCCTCATGAGACTTATAGTGCTACGAAGATGGACCTTCTAAACGTTCTACAGCTTCTTCCCTTTTCAGTGGATTGAATCGAGTTCTGTGGGGAAGAGTCGGGTGTCTCCTCATCCATGTGGCACCAAAATGGCTGGTAGTCTTACCACACTTGATACGTTGCATGTGGAGGCTTCAAACCACTACAATGCTGTCTTCAGCATACGTATGAATATAGGATCAGAATGCTGAGCCCTGCAGAGGAGACCTAGGGATCCCAGTGGTCTACACCCGTGGAGATGTGTCCTCCAGTAGAATAGAGTGGCTGTCCCATCTACTCCTCTGCAAGTTGCCCCTGTGTGACATCCATGCTTGCCGATGCCGTGCCTCTCCTCACTTTCCGCCTCTACAATCTTTGGGACTCTGGTACGGTCTGCCACCTCATCATTTCCACCCTCATCATCATCATCCACACCCTCATCATCATCATCCACACACTCCTAATCTTTGGAGCCAAGTTGGCAGTAAGCTGCAGCTGCAGGAACATCACCAGCAATTGATTCTTCCTGCATGTTGTCCCTTCCGTCTGTGCTAGACACGTTCTCCTCCTCAACATCTGATACATTTACTTCCTGTTCATTATTATTATTATTATACGGGATCACCAATGAGGAGGGAGTTGCAATAGTCAAGACGAGATATAACAAGGGAGTGGATGAGTAATTTTGCGGTCTCATTGGTGAGGAAGGGGCGAAGGTGAAGGCGGCAGGATGTTCATCCTGGAGCTCGGCCTCAAGACCGGGCCAATGCTGATGGAGGACACCACTGTTACATCATGCATGGTGCCTGCTCATTCACTCTGCTAGGAGGAGGAATGGTGGCCGTTATATGAATAGCAGATACAGTGTGTGTTCATGCCGTCGGCAATGGCACCTCATGGAAGAGAAATGTCACAAGGCCTGAGAAAGAAAGGTGAAGGCTACAAGAAGATCAGCAAAGCTTTATTTTTATCAGTCAGAGTACAAAGATAGAACTGCAACCACCTCAAAGAGATCCGGGCCGTCCACGGAAGCTCACACCTCGACAGGAGCGTCTTCTGATGAGAAGGGTTGAAGACAAATCGCCGAGCTAAAGTCAGCTAAAGAAGTAGAAAGCCAAACCGGGGGTGATGGTTTCCCCCGTGGCATGGGTGTCGTCCAAAAAGGAAGCCTCTCCTAAAGCCCCGCCTGCAATTTGCCAAGGCCCATGCTGACAAAGAAGAAGACTTCTGGGACTCGGAAGTCCGAAGTGATGAGACCAAGATCAATGTTTTTGGAACGGTTGCTGACGCAAAGGTGAGGAGCACAAAGAAAAATAAACGGTGCCGACAGTGAGACATGGTGGTGGCAGTGTCCTTCTGTGGGGCTGCATGAGTCGGGGAACTGCATTTCATTGGTGGGATTTCACAGATGTACTGCTGTATATGGATAGTGAAGATGTTGTCTACTCCTCAGGAAGTCCAAACTCTGCATGTCATCCTATGTTGAGGGTAACTTTGGTGTCCTCCATCCCTCGGAAGAAGTGGAGCGCTCTGAATTGATTACTTCTCACCCAAACATTAAATACCTTATTACCGTGACTTGATGGGAACAAGGGATGGCCAATGATTGGTGACTTGATGGGAACAAGGGATGGCCAATGATTGGTGACTTGATGGGAACATGGGATACCCAATGATTGGTGACTTGATGGGAACATGGGATGGCCAATGATTGGTGACTTGATAGGAACAAGGGATGGCCAATGATTGGTGACTTGATGGGAACAAGGGATAGCCAATGATTGGTGACTTGATGGGAACAAGGGATGGCCAATGATTGGTGACTTGATGGGAACAAGGGATGGCCAATGATTGGTGACTTGATGGGAACAAGGGATGGCCAATGATTGGTGACTTGATGGGAACAAGGGATGGCCAATGATTGGTGACTTGATGGGAACAAGGGATGGCCAATGATTGGTGACTTGATGGGAACAAGGGATGGCCAATGATTGGTGACTTGATGGGAACAAGGAATGGCCAATGATTGGTGTCAGCGGCCTGCGTTCTACGGTGGAACGCGGAAGTCACTCGTTCCGGCCGGCGTCTATTTAAAGCCCCAGCTGTGGCAGCATGGCGTTCAATAATCGGATCTGAACGCCTGCTGACTACTGAACCCTACCAAACCACACTGTGTCTCCTGACTCAACCCGAAGACTCTGCCAGCTGGACCCAACCCCTGCACCTCGCTGCTCTGCCGCCCCTCAAACTGCAAGTATTCGCTCCACTGGGAGCCTGTTAAATACTGTCAGCTGCTGAACTATACACTATTGTGCTACTGATATCTCTGAGACCGTTGTGGGGAGATTCTATTGACGTTGAGGAGATGTGTAAACATACTGCTTCACCAACAAGATAATACCCCATGTAAACCGATACTATACCTTTGCTGGTGCTATGAGGAAATAGCCCATTGATTAAATTCCTGTTTAAAAATATTTGGCTATGATGCAAGAGTCTCAAACTCCCCCCTTAAGACTGGGAGTGACGCCTGAGACTCACGCCTGAGAAGCCAAAATCCCTTACACGCCATCACTCCCTCTCCGCAGTTGCGCTCCAGTGCGACCTTTTACAGTAGACGTAACATCAATGTGGAGAATTTTAGTGAGAATTTTGTAACGTCATGGAAACCTGAACTCTTTGTCACAGAACAAATAGTACATTTGACTTTAACCAACAATTTAGATTCATGGTGACAGCACCACTCTATGATCCTTGTCAGATGGACTGCCGCGTGATACAGATTAGGGTCAGAAACCCTCCTCTGTCCTTCAGCAACAACAAGATATTAAGATACGTGGAGTTCTTGAATCCCAAAGGAAGCTGATAAATTCTGATGGAACGAACTTCAAATAATTCTGAGGGAACAACAAGTTTGCAGTTGTCAATAAGTTTTTGAAGAAGCCACCAATGACCCTCATAAATCTCGGGGGAGTCATCTGAAGTATACTCCAATGATAGGTTCATCAGTTCATGGGGCCATATATCATTTCACCTGGATTTCTCCATCACAATTTCCAGCCCCAAGATCACCTCTCTCCTCCCATGTCTGGCTAATCCATCCACCACCATATCCTGGGGATCAGAAACCATCTCCGACCTTTAATTACCGATATGGTGACCGATATGTCACCAGCCATTGGCTGGGATTCCTTTTATCCGTGTGTCAGAGATGCTGAAGAAGAAGCTTTGAATCCTTATTCTATCTCAACTTGGCTATGGTGCCCCATCCTGACATGCCTGACTGCTCTGCCGCAGAAGAGGTGGGCAGGTGGTGGCAGGGGACATCTGATGAGGACAGTGAGGGTCACCCATTCCACCACTTGCCTGAGTCCTCCATGGACGAATGGGGGTATCACAAGGCTTGGAAAGCAACATGGGAAGGTTTTCATTGAGATAGATAGATGTGTTCAAGCAAGTGTTACCTAAGCAGAACCACGTAATGAGAAATTAGAGGACAATTATGATTTTGATACAAAATCGAAGGCGCCAAAATCACTCCACTGATCCCTATCACTCATATATCTCTATCCCTCTGGGTGGGGGTGGAGATGACCCATCTATAAGGATATACAGTCGATACACACACACAGCACAAGGCCGTGTTCACACTACGAGTGGCTTCTCGGGGGGCTGCAGTTCCTTTGAGTTCCACCAGGTGGTGATCTCACCCATACCCAGACAGGAAGTCTCTATGACAGGAAGTGATGTCACATATAAATAGGAAGTTCTAGGTGAATTTGGTGGAAGTCAAGAGGAGACGTTGCTGGAACTGGCAGCAGAGGAGGTAATAAGATATTATGTTATATGTACACCCAGTAACCCCCCCCCCGTCATGTGCGTCCTCGTCCTCCATAGTCACTGCGACCTCTTTTATCTCAGATTCTGCGACAGAGTGGAGACGTATATTACTCTCTTCAGGGTCAGAACATTTCGCCGCTTACAGGGCGGGAACATTTACTTCACTTTGGAAATGTTTTACATTTTCACCTTAGCGGTCTCTTGTAATTCGGGGATAAGATTCTTCTAAAACTGAAATTTTACCCAACTTTCCAGAATTTGAATTTTGGTGGCATTTGTTGGGATTACCCACAATGCCTTGTTCAGCCGATGACCCCGGTCGGCAGCCAGTATCAGGTGGATATAGTTGAAAAAAAGCAAAAATAGTTCAGAGACAAAATATATCAGGTTTGTAGAGGGCAAGAAACCCAACAAATATTAAATACCCCAATCTACATGAGCCAATTACCACCGGGGGCAGCCCAACTATCCGCCTCTCATACGCCCATCCTAATATTATAAAACCAGAACAGTCCACATCATTCTCTATCCGTCTACACAGGGACCTCCATAGATCACATGACCACATCAATGAGGATGAATCTCACCATCCCCCACCATGAGAGATGTCCCCGCCCCCTGTATTCCCGGGACCCCACCCAGGAACATCTCACCGTCCCCCACCATGATCAGGTAGATGATGAACCATCACCGATAGTTATCACTTATATACAAGCGTGTTTGTTATAATACATTTTTTTATTCTATATCCAGAGTGGAGACCTCGGGGATTATAATATTGTTGTTAAAGAAGAGTATAAAGAGGAGGATGAGGAGTACGGGGTGATGAAGGAGCTTTCTGAAGGACACATGGACATTATGATAAGGCCACCTAGTAAGAGGAACCCACCAAAGAGATGTCCCCGCCCTCTGTATTCCCGGGACCCCACCCAGGAAGATCTCACCATCCCCCGCCATGATCAGGTGGGTGGAGTTGAGGGGCGGGAACATAAAGTGATGGAACGCTCTGACATGTGGAGATGACGTGTGGACTCTACAAGATGAGATCTTCTATGTGATGTCACATCATAAATACTTCTATGTCACAGATGAGACTTTCTGCCGTTCTGTTGGTTTAGGGTGAAGATCTGATGAAGATGAAAGTTGAGGGTGAAGTAGAAGAGACGTATGTGAGGGATGATCAGCGATATACGGAGGAGGCCGGGATGATGAGGACATCCAGAGAGGAGGACACGCCTACAGAGATCAGCACAGGTAAGCCATAACATTGAACTATATGATGAGTCTTGTTGGGATGAAAAGTAAGGAGTAACATAAACAAGGAAACATCTTTCCAGGAGAAAAACTTTTTAAATATTCCTTCCAGTGCTGCTCATCACCAGAAGCCTCAGTCTATGGTCACTTGTTCTTTGGTGAAGGGTCTACAAGTCTGTGGTTTCTCAGAGATCACATGACCCAGTGCCTAGACTTGTGGTTGGGTAAAAAGCATGCTCCTCCCAGTCCCCTCTGGTTCCACCAGTGATGGTGATCTGGGAGGAGGACCAAAGGCCTGAGGAGGGGAAGAGTCCCGGCTGGTTGGGACCTCCTCATAGAACATCCGCTCCCTCAGACCTCCTGATCCAGATGGAATGTTGAGTGAAGAGGGGAGGAGTCCCGGCTGGTTGGGACCTCCTCAGAGAACATCTGCTCCCTCAGACCTCCTGATCCAGATGGAATGTTGAGTGAAGTCATCTAACCCTCTCATATCTCTCCATCATGTGTTTCTATGTTTCCAGGACACGCCATGGAGGAACCCTCAAAGGATCCTCTGACTTTATCTCCAGGTTGTAAGATGGAAGATGAGGACATCACAGCAGATTGTGCGGGAGAAGAGACAATGAGCTCAGCTATGGATGGTGGACGTCACAGTGTGGAGAGACCATGGAATCCCTCTGACTCTGAGCGACCTCGTCCTGTGGGGGATGGTGCCGGAATTCAGGGGGTGAAGAACCTCTCCTGTCCTGAAAGTAGGGAAAGTTATAGCTCGGACTTAAGTCTTTCCATAAATCAGATATCTCACACGGGTGAGAAGCTTCATTCCTGCCCCGAGTGTGGAAAAAGTTATACAAAGAAATCAGACCTTGTTATACATAAAAGATCTCACACAGGAGAGAGGCCATATCCCTGCCCCGAGTGTGGGAAATGTTTTTCAAAGAAGTCACATCTTAGCAGACATAAGAGGTCTCACACCGGTGAGAAGCCGTATTCCTGCCCTGAGTGCGGCAAATGTTTTCCATGGAAATCAGACCTTATTATCCATCAAAGATCTCACACGGGGGAGAAACCATTTTCCTGCGTGGAGTGTGGAAAACGTTTTTCAATGAAGTCTCATCTTAACACACATCAGAGGTCCCACACGGGGGAGAAGCCGTATTCTTGTTCGGAGTGTGGAAAATGTTTTTCGCGGAAGTCCAGCCTTACTGAACATCAGGTGTGCCACACGCGGGATAGGCCGTTTTCCTGCCCCGACTGCGGAAAAAGTTATCCACGCAAATCAGCGCTTGTCACACATCAAAAACTCACACACCGGGGAGATGCTGTATTCATGCCCGGTGGGCGGGATATGTTTTTCACAAAAGTCTTGTCTTACCAAACATCAGAGAACCCAAACAACCCTCAAGGTGTGTTAGTGACTGGAGTGCCGAAAATGTCTTCACTATAATAATATCACGCTGGAGAAAGTCCGAATTCCTGCGCCAAGTTCGGGAAATGTTTTACCAAAACATCAGAGAACCCACACAACCCTCGAGGTGTCTTAGAATGTGGAGTGTGGGAAATGTCTTCTATATGAGTCATGTTTTGTGGTACATCAGAGATCTGACACCGGGAAGGCGCACACCTTGATATACCCCTCAGAAGACACGTGGCCGAGCTCTCCTCTGATCTTGTTCTTGTTGAAAGAGCCGACTCTCCCCCTTGTCATAAATCGTTTTGGAATGGCCCAGCCAGAGCCCGGACCTGAATCCCATTGAAAATCTGCGAGGGACCTGAAGAGGTCCGTGCACAGGAGATGCTCTCGTAATCCGACAGATTTGGAGCGCTTGCAAGGAAGAGTGGGCAAAGATTCCCAAGCCAAGATGAGCCATGCTGATAGACTCCCCCCCAAGAGTGAATGCTGTCCTCGGCAAGATGTGCCATGCTGATAGACTCCCCCCCAAGAGTGAATGCTGTCCTCGGCAAGATGTGCCATGCTGATAGACTCCCCCCCAAGAGTGAATGCTGTCCTCGGCAAGATGTGCCATGCTGATAGACTCCCCCCCAAGAGTGAATGCTGTCCTCGGCAAGATGTGCCATGCTGATAGACTCCCCCCCAAGAGTGAATGCTGTCCTCGGCAAGATGTGCCATGCTGATAGACTCCCCCCCAAGAGTGAATGCTGTCCTCGGCAAGATGTGCCATGCTGATAGACTCCCCCCCAAGAGTGAATGCTGTCCTCGGCAAGATGTGCCATGCTGATAGACTCCCCCCCAAGAGTGAATGCTGTCCTCAGCAAGTTGTGCCTTGCTGATAGGCTCCTCCCCCCCCCAAGAGGGAATGCTGTCCTCTGCAAGTTGTAGGTTGTATAACATAATGTCCTTTCCTTTAGCATGATCATGTGAGGAATTCAAAGTGACGCAGCTTAAGATAAATTCCCGGTTGGATGGATGAGCACAACCTTTAAATATGCTCACAGTAATGAACAGAATACCAGCACGCTCCTAGACCTTGTCTACAAAGCGTCCTGGGGGGGGGGGGGTAGACTTTATATCCACTGTATGATACCTCTGATGTAACGATAAGCTTCATCTCCTGATAGAACAGTCCACGTGTGGTTTTGGGGAAGGGTGGATGAAGATCATCAAACAACTAAAGACCAACTCTGGCCATGACGCTGATGAATCGGTGGTCTGAGGGTCAGTAGTCCATGGTCTGGCCTCCCGCTGGTATTTACTGTCCTCACCTGTTCACAATTGAGGGCCAGAGCTTCACGGTCATACTTTCATCCTTGCTAATGATCTAAAGCCCAGAACCCAGGACATGATGAACTCTTGGACCCGTCTTAGTTCTTCAAGCAAGAATGCAGTTCGCTGGGGACCCACCGGATGGGACTGTCCCAAGGATAGACAAAGGTCCCCCCGTAATACAAGAACAATCCCTCTCCTGCCTCCCTCACCTCATCCGTTCTCCATCGTCCTATTTGTTCTTTGAATGTTTGTGTAAATAAACATCTAAGAAGATACTACCACTAACCTGGAGTGCTCCTTGGCAGTTCCAGATGCTGAGGGCAATTCAGAGATTCCAGATCCTGTTGCTAAGGAAAATACCTGATGGAAGCTGGGTCGGGGAGGAGTCCGCTTGCTGAGGGGTACCGCAGAGGAGCTGGTGCGAGCGTCCGTCTGGGACCCACAAGGGAGATCCCTCACCCTATTCCAGGTATCTGTTCACAGTACTACTATTGGTCCCTGGGACCAGGTCACAGTGATTTCGGCCTTAGCGGTTGCTAGGGGAGAAAGATGTCCTCCGAAGTATTTCCTATGGCATCCTACAGACCCTAAACCCTCTCTCTCCTATTGATGTTGCAAATAAATACCCTAAAAAGACCCTAAGCCCCGAGCCGTTCTGTTCCTGAGTGTCGGTGTGCTGTTGCTGATCAAAGGGGACTGGCAGCTGGAACCAACAGGTAGGAGAACCCATTTCATCCTCAGCGGCTCCTTCGGGGGTGAGCGCTACAAACCCCAATCCTTATTGTATGAGATTGAGTTGAGCTTCGTTGAAATCAAGGCCCCCGCCCAAACAGAGCACCTTCTACGGGAGGGAAGAGTCACAGAGCTGAGAAGGGGCATAGAACTATCTGGTAGGGATTTAGACATTCGAGGTCAGCATTGGTAAAGGACTATAGAACTTCAGACTCGCCGACCACTTCCCAGTGCAGAGGGCCTTTATACCGATTGTGGTGACTCTGTGCATTCTAGAACCTTAGCTGGTCAGCAGACACGGCACAGATTCTCCTAGGTGAGACACCAGACTTCATGTGAGGTCCAAGCCCATCCTGGCTTCTCCGGCACCTCCAACAGCAGAAGTTCCTCCATCTGAGGAACAGATTCAGACCCCAACTGGGTCCATAACCCGACCACCTGCAGGCCTGGTCAGACAACACATCTGCTCATGCACCCTCCCCCAAGTAGGAGGCCTGGGGTGGGGGAAAGCCTCTCACATGGTCAGCCCCAAATATTCATGTCCTACCCCACCATGCACCACTGGCCATGAACTTCTTAGCCAATGGCTAGGGACACACACTTATTCATATATCATTTATTCTGTGGCAAGGTCACACCCAGCAGCAGGAAGATGCGCACAATATCAGAGGACTTAGGGGAAACCATATGAGCACAGACTATCAAATTAGTTAGACCAGCAGGACTAGATTTAAGGAGTCACCCCTCTTAGGGCAAAGTGGTCACCCTCCAAGGTCCTCTGACCAGAAAGTGCATCGAGTCCCTTGCCTTGGCATGCATTGCGGTGTCAGCCTGGGTTTTGCCTCTCCCCGGTGCCGTCCCAGTTCCTTTGGCTGATAAATGTGCCGTTGAGGATGGGAGTCTCCTATAGTGGGCCTTCTGGGGCAGCGAATGTGTCTCAAGTGGGACCTATATGCCTATTATCAGTGGTGGGATATGAGTTTCTCTCTGGCTCCCTCTCACATTTTTTTTCCAGTGCCCGGTCATGTTTGGATCAGTCTATAGCAAACCTCTATTTCCCTACCACCTTCCCAGGTAGTGGTTCCTCCCATTCTTCTTCTGGGTAGCAAGGGAGTTGTTAGGAGTATGCGCGGCAATTGCGGGCCCTCTACATCCCATTGGCTTGACGCCTTGCACATGCGCGGTAAACTTTCCCAATCCATGTCCTCCACCTGTAAGAGGGTCCCGAAAGCGCAGACTTTGGAAGTTGCCAGGAGACCGGCGGATCCATCCTCTAAGCAGAGCCGGCACAAGACTCCCTATAATGGAAGGATCCTCTATGGGACAAAATTAGAGGCCACCACTTCCAGAGTTTCTGGGGTCTTCTGCCGAAGGACAGAAGGTTAAGAAGTCAGAGGGGGTTGGGCAGCAGACAAGGGCAGCCTGAGTTTAGAGAACCAAGGTTGTTCCATCAGGGGAAAGATTTCAGGAAGGGATAGAAGAACAAAAGCCCCATTTTGAGATCGTAGAAGTCATCCCTAGCTCCCCGGGACGAAGTCTTTTTGACTATCTCCACCCACACGAGCGCAGTAGAGGCCGGGGTGAAGCTATAAGCACAAGTTTGGGTGGATCACTGCAAAGATCCATGGGTACCTTCTACGTCAGCTCTGGCCACTTCTGGACTTTCAAGCGAAAGCCACCACAGCGCTCTTTTCCACCAACAAACAGGACCCTTTTCCACCAACAACAGGAGTAGACATCCTTCGGCAGTGTTTGGTCACCTTGCAGCTTCCGGGAGCCATAATGAAATAACTTTACTCATGGATCCCTTCCAAGGGCACACTGGCACCTGAGGCCCTTCCACACAGGGTTTCCTGCTCAATGGAGAAGACTTTCTTCGGTTCAGAATAAAGTGAGTTCTTGCGGGAGTCTGTGGTGGTGGATGAACCACAAATCGCTGTCCCAGTCCCGGCCATTACCATGGACCACTGTTACCACCGACACCAGTGCAAAAGGGGGGGGGGGAGGCCCTTTGCAACAATGTCAGAGTACAAGGTAGACATTTCCAGCTCGGGATAGTTTCCAACATCCTAGAGATTAGAGGTCCTGAGGGCACTTCACGAAGAGATCTAGAAAATGGACAACAAAGCAGCAATGTCCTACATTCAGAAGCAGGGAGGATGCACAACAACACTCAAAGTGGTAGAACCCATCCTATGCTGGGCTGGGAAGAACCTTCTAGATCTGAGGATGGTGTATCTTCTAGGGGTTCACAAAACGAAAGGAAACCGTATTTCTCAAGTATTTCTGAATCCTCAAATATTCCATCAGATAGCAGCTACGTGGGGCTGACCCTTGGCCAATCTCCTTGCAGCTCCAGGCCACCAGAAGGTTCAACGGTTCAGTTCCCATAGACCGCAGGAGACTGTGGAGGACTTAGATGTCCTACATGGATACGGAACTTCAGGACAGCCTAAGCCTTCCCCCTTTCCTCTGGTGATGAGGTTTCTCAGGAGACTAATGTGATGCTTCTGGTGATCCAATCTTTTGGCAACGTCATTGGTGGTTTCCATTAGCACAACATCCTTCTCCCAACTCCTAGAACAGTGCCGTCTGGCACACAGTCATCCGGAGAAGCTGGCACTTTGGGTTTTGGAAGGAGACAACTGGAAATCTTCGGCTGTTGTCCTCCAGTCATTGCAACTATATGAAAGGGCCGGAAGTCATCCACAACCAACGTATATTCTAGAATCTGGGACAAGTTTGAGATGTTCTCTACAAGACGGAGATCTGATCCAATCACTCCATCCAACCCTCAGGTGTTACCTCGGATAGGTCTGGATTTAGGTCTCAGTCTGAGTTCTCTCAAAGATCTGATGTCCGCGGTTTCAGCAATTACTAAGACAAGATGGGCAAACAGTCCACTAGTAGATCGGTTTTTGAGGGCTGTGTTGAGAATGAATCCCCCCTAGATAGAGCCTCTTCCCCGACGCGGACTTACCCCTCATCTTAGACAACCTACCCCGAGATCCATTTGTTCCAACAGAAAATTGTTCACTCTGGAATATCATGCTAAAGATTTCCTAGAAGCCATCACTTGAGGGAAAAGAGTGTCAGAAGTACAAGTCATCCATAGAACACGTTCTTTCTAGAGTTCTACTGTGTCCTCCACCGCACTCCATCTAACCCAGGACTGGGACTTACCCCCTCAACTTATTCACTGTCGGGGCCTACAAAACCTTCTCTCATTTCACCCTCTGACAATGAGTCCTTTCATCTTATCTATGGACCCCATTACCCTTCCCCCACTTATCACAGAGAGACCATCCCAGGGATCTCCTCCTTATCACAGCGGGATCATCCCAGAGATCTCCCCTTATCACAGCGAGACCATCCCAGAGATCTCCCCCACTTATCACAGAGGGACCATCCCGGAGATCTCCTCCTTATCACAGCGGGACCATCCCAGACATCTCCTCCTTATCACAGGGGGACCATCCCAGAGATCTCCCCCTTATCACAGCAGGACCATCCCAGAGATCTCCTCCTTATCACAGCGGGATCATCCCAGAGATCTCCTCCTTATCACAGAGGGACCATCCCAGAGATCTCCCCTTATCACAGCGGGACCATCCCAGAGATCTCCCCCTTATCACAGCGGGACCATCCCAGAGATCTCCCCCTTATCACAGAGAGACCATCCCAGAGATCTCTTCCTTATCACAGCGAGACCATCCCAGAGATCTCCCCCATTATCACAGCGGGACCATCCCAGAGATCTCCCCCACTTATCACAGCGGGACCGTCCCAGAGATCTCTCCTTATCACAGCGGGGCCATCCCAGGGATCTCCTCCTTATCACAGCGGGACCATCCCAGAGATCTACCCTTATCACAGCCGGACCATCCCGGAGATCTCCGCCTTATCACAGCGGGACCATCCCAGAGATCTCCCCCTTATCACAGCCGGACCATCCCGGAGATAGGGTTGCCACCTGTCCAGGATTCACCTGGACAGTTCGGGTTTTGAATGCTGTGTCCGGGTTTCATGGCAGCTGAAACCCGGACACAAGATAACAGGCAGACAGGGGCAACCAAAATTGAGATAGGGGCTACGGGCCTCCCCACTGAAAATAGTGTCAACTGTGATATTTACATATTAATGGGTGATTCTATTTACATATGAATAAGCCACGGCTCATTCTCCCCAAAAAATGTCTGTGCGTCACTACAGTGTTCGGGTTTCGATGGAAGAAAAGGTGGCAACCCTACCCGGAGATCTCCCCCTTATCAAAGTGGTACAGGGTCAACAGCAACTTCAGCAATCCTTCAAGGGACCCCTTTCCAACCCCAGGCCCCATAGAAGCCGCATGGCTATTGTTACATCCTGCAGTGTTTGAGACACCTGGCAAGAATGACAAGGCCGTGTTCACACTACAAGACGTTTCTCGGGCCTGCAGTTCTTCTGAGCTCCACAAGGTGGTGATCCCACCTACAACCAGACAGGAAATCTCTATGGTAAAGGAAGTGATGTAAGGTACTAACAGGAAGTAGAGAGGAGACATTGCTGGAACTGACAGCAGAGGAGGTAATAAGATATTATGTCATATTTACACCCAGTAACCCCTCCCCCCCGTCATGTCCGTCCTCGTCCTCCATAGTCACTGTGACATCTTTTATCTCCGGCAGATTCTGATACATACATATATAGTGTTTTCTATAGACCTCCTGATCTCCTCCTACTATTATTGTACAACCAACACAATCCGGATCATTCTCTGATATCAATGTTATCCGTCTACAGGGAGACCTTCATAGAGGACTGCACCAATGATGGAGGAGGACCGGAGTCACATGACCGAGAGGATACTAAACCTCACCCTGGAGATCATCTACCTGCTGACCGGAGAGGTGAGGAGGATTTTGGGAGGTCACATGACCTGACCGGAGGGGTGAGGAGGATTCTGGGAGGTCACATGACCTGACCGGAGGGGTGAGGAGGATTCTGGGGATTCTAACATGATGTTCCTATTGGTTTCTCCATCCAGAGTTTTCCTCTTCTGAAGTCTGGTGACCATGTGACCATCACAGTGCCCCCATGTGACTCCCTAAAACCCGAGAGACCCAACATGGAGAAGGTTCTAGAAGTCACCAAGAAGATGATGGAGCTGCTGATGGGAGAGGTGAGCGGTGCCGGGGATTCTGGGACATGATCCAGGAACAGACAAGGGGTGTGTCTGGGTGGTGACGGGAGAGGTGAGCGGTGCCGGGAATTCTGGGACATGATCCAGGAACAGACAAGGGGCGTGTCTGGGTGGTGACGGGAGAGGTGAGCGGTGCCGGGGATTCTGGGACATGATCCAGGAACAGACAAGGGGCGTGTCTGGGTGGTGACGGGAGAGGTG
>NW_017307902.1:254112-273838 GCF_000935625.1 Nanorana parkeri
CCTTATCACAGCGGGACCATCCCAGAGATCTCCCCCTTATCACAGCGTCACCATCCCAGAGATCTCCCCCTTATCACAGCGAGACCATCCCAGACATCTCCCTCTTATCACAGCGGGGCCATCCCGGAGATCTCCCCCTTATCACAGCGAGACCATCCCAGACATCTCCCTCTTATCACAGCGGGGCCATCCCGGAGATCTCCCCCTTATCACAGCGGGACCATCCCAGAGATCTCCCCCTTATCACAGAGAGACCATCCCAGAGATCTCCTCCTTATCACAGCGAGACCATCCCAGAGATCTCCCCCATTATCACAGCGGGACCATCCCAGAGATCTCCCCCACTTATCACAGCGGGACCGTCCCAGAGATCTCTCCTTATCACAGCGGGGCCATCCCAGGGATCTCCTCCTTATCACAGCGGGACCATCCCAGAGATCTACCCTTATCACAGCCGGACCATCCCGGAGATCTCCGCCTTATCACAGCGGGACCATCCCAGAGATCTCCCCCTTATCACAGCCGGACCATCCCGGAGATAGGGTTGCCACCTGTCCAGGATTCACCTGGACAGTTCGGGTTTTGAATGCTGTGTCCGGGTTTCATGGCAGCTGAAACCCGGACACAAGATAACAGGCAGACAGGGGCAACCAAAATTGAGATAGGGGCTACGGGCCTCCCCACTGAAAATAGTGTCAACTGTGATATTTACATATTAATGGGTGATTCTATTTACATATGAATAAGCCACGGCTCATTCTCCCCAAAAAATGTCTGTGCGTCACTACAGTGTTCGGGTTTCGATGGAAGAAAAGGTGGCAACCCTACCCGGAGATCTCCCCCTTATCAAAGTGGTACAGGGTCAACAGCAACTTCAGCAATCCTTCAAGGGACCCCTTTCCAACCCCAGGCCCCATAGAAGCCGCATGGCTATTGTTACATCCTGCAGTGTTTGAGACACCTGGCAAGAATGACAAGGCCGTGTTCACACTACAAGACGTTTCTCGGGCCTGCAGTTCTTCTGAGCTCCACAAGGTGGTGATCCCACCTACAACCAGACAGGAAATCTCTATGGTAAAGGAAGTGATGTAAGGTACTAACAGGAAGTAGAGAGGAGACATTGCTGGAACTGACAGCAGAGGAGGTAATAAGATATTATGTCATATTTACACCCAGTAACCCCTCCCCCCCGTCATGTCCGTCCTCGTCCTCCATAGTCACTGTGACATCTTTTATCTCCGGCAGATTCTGATACATACATATATAGTGTTTTCTATAGACCTCCTGATCTCCTCCTAAACTTCTATGTCACAGATGAGACTTTCTGCCGTTCTGTTGGTTTAGGGTGAAGATCTGATGAAGATGAAAGTTGAGGGTGAAGTAGAAGAGACATATGTGAGGGATGATCAGCGATATACGGAGGAGGCCGGGATGATGAGGGCGTCCATAGAGGAGGACATGCCTACACAGATCAGCACAGGTGGGTCATTATATGTTCTTCTGTTATCTCTGCTCTGATACTGCACACTGATTGGTCCAGAATAGGGCGGAGCTGAGTGTTATCAGCTGGTAATAGTGGTCACCTACATGCACTGATACAAGTCCAGCTGGTTGGGACCTCATCATAGAACATCTGCTCCCTCAGACCTCCTGATCCAGATGGAATGTTGAGTGAAGTCATCTAACCCTCTCATATCTCTCCATCATGTGTTGCTATGTTTCCAGGACACGCCATGGAGGAACCCTCAAAGGATCCTCTGACTTTATCTCCAGGTTGTAAGATGGAAGATGAGGACATCACAGCAGATTGTGCGGGAGAAGAGACAATGAGCTCAGCTATTGATGGTGGACGTCACAGTGTGGATAGACCATGGAATCCCTCTGACTCTGAGCGACCTCGTCCTGTGGGGGATGGGGCCGGAATTCAGGGGAAAAATACGTTTTCCTGTCCTGAGTGCGGGAAATGTTTTAGATCTGAATTAAATCTCTCTGAACATTTGAGAACTCGCATGGGTGAAAAGCTTTATTCCTGTTCTGAGTGTGGGAAAAGTTTTTCAAAGAAGTCACATCTTTCCCAGTATCAGAGATGGCACACAGAGGAGAAGCCATATTCCTGCCCGAAGTGTGTTAAACATTGTCTTACCATACATCAAATATGCCAGAAACCGGAAATGCTGTTTTCATGTCCTGATTGCGGGAAATGTTTTTCACAGAAATCAGAACTTGTTACACATCAAAGAATTCACACGGAGATAAAAACATATTCCTGCCCTGTGTGTGGGAAATGTTATCCATGGAAATCAGATCTTGTTACACATCAAAGATCTCACACGGGGGAGAAGCCGTTTTCCTGCCCTAAGTGCGGGAAAAGTTTTTCACAGAATTCCAATCTTAAAAGACATCAGAGGACTCACACGGGTGAAAAGCCATATTCCTGTACTGAGTGTGGAAAACATTTTATGCAGAAGTCAAATCTTACTCAACATCAACTATTCCACATGCAACAAAAGTCTTTTTCCTGCCTTGAGTGTGGGAAAAGTTTTCGGTGGAAATCAGAACTTGTCACTCATCAAAAATCTCACACAGGGAAGAAGCTATATTCCTGCCCTGAGTGTGGGAAATGTTTCCAACGGACATATGAACTAGTTACACATCAACGATATCATACGGGGGAGAAACCGTATTCTTGTTCCGAGTGTGGGATACGTTTTTCTCAGAAATGCAATCTTAATACACATCTAAGGTCCCACACGGGTGAGAAGCAACATTCTTGTTCTGTGTGTGGAAAATGTTTTTCACGGAAGTCCAGTCTTAAAGTACATCAGATAAGCCACAGGCAGGAAAGTTGATTGATAAAAATTGTCTTCAGATTTGTATCATTAAATCTTTTTTTTCCTGGATGAAGTTTGTATTGGATTTGATATGAGAGAAGATGGAAGAACCATATAAAGAGGTTCCGGCCTTTAATGTGCGCCGTGCAGCACAGAGCCCTGACAGTCACATGATCTTAGGCTATGGTGAAGGTGGGCCCCGTGTGGCACCATTGGACCTTTGGGGATGGTAAAGGGGGAAGGGAGGTCCGGGGGGGCAGATAAAGGGTGTGAGGAGCGAGATGTCTGGCCACGTACAACCACAGGACAACCTATATGGTGGGTAGAACAGTGCAATGGGAGGGTCCGGGGTAGAGAAGAGAGGAACAGAAGGAAGGTCACATGGGTGGGGAATGGGGATTAGGAAAGGGAACATAGAGAGGTGGCATCTGGATGGAGGAGGGTGGATCCGAGGCACAGTAGTTCATGGTCCAATCCACTAGACTTCAGCTATTCCACCAGAACGACCATACGTTGAGGAATTTGAGGTGGACATCATTGAGAAAAGCCACGAGCTTCTCATTGGTCATGGTAGCCGTGATTCATTGCCTAATTTCCCCCGAAATTCAGCCTTGACTTGGTGATCGTCTAGCTGATGGAAAAATATGGCTCACCAGTCGGCCTTCATGGCTTGGAAGGCTTAGGATCTTTTTATCCAGGAGGGCTCTCCAGGAGTCATGTTCTAGATGGCAGTGGAGTATGGTTCTGATAAGGTTGTAGACGTGGACGCACAGTTGATGGGTCTTGGAACATTCCCACCAAATGGGTTGTAGACGCACACTCCACTAAAATGCAGAACATGGTGCCACAGGAAGTGCAGCCTTGGAAGCAGTTGGGGGATGAGTTGGGTACATATTGTGATATTCTATCCAGCATGTGGTTCCATCTCACCAAGAGTTCTCCAATACTGTCACGTTGAATGACCTTTTAGGTGATCATACCCATATTGTGTTCCAGTCCACCAAGACTGGTCCCCAGGCCCTGTTCCCACCTATCATATAGGGGAGTTTTCCAGGCTGCCAATGAGATAAGATCCCGGTAAAACGATGAGATTGGTCCCACTGACTATAGATCTACAAGGCACCAACTCTCAAAAGGTGTGGAGAACATTGGATTGGTCCTGCACCACGTCAAAGAACCCAACAAATAACCAAATGGTTCAGAGTTTGGAATCTTCCAATTTTTACAGGTACGGGAATTATGTGTTAACATCTGAAATTAAGTTCTGAACACATTTAAGTGCATGACGCGGCCATTTAACAAAGGCCGAGGGTTCTGTAGATGCAGGGCCAAATAGAGGTGAATGTAGGATCTCCGTCAGTGAGGGGAACATAAGACCACTGGAAAACTTGACTACATCCAAGGTGCCCAAGGAGTGGTGTAAGGTCGCGTCCTGAAACTCAATTATATCCAAACAGACCCATGAGGGAAGTTCCTGGGAAGCGCGGAGTGAAGCCAGGGGAGCTATTTGTGATGCCGTATAGTATTTTGTCAAGTTGGGCACGGCAAGGCCACCAGAAACCTTGGACCTGTCCAAGATAGACATTGTTATTCCAAGTCTCACCAGACCCCAGATCAGAACTTTGCTCTGTTGTATATGTAGAACATGGCCGGGTACCTTAGCAGGTAGAATAGGAAGGTAGAAGAATCATTTCAGCAACCCCGTCATCTTTATAGCGTTGATCCTACCAAACCATGAGACGGGCAGGTGCCTCCATGTGTCAAGAAAACTAGACAATTCTCTAAGAAGAGACGGATCCATAGTGAGAAGCGGGGAAGATGAACTCCAAAAGTACGGCAGCTTGGATGACAATTGGAATGGGTCATTAGTCTGAATTGTGGAAAGAGTGCGGTTCTGATGGGACATTCCAAGCTTCTGATCTCATTTCCATGTAGGCCACAAACAACTTCAAATGCAGAGAGGGAAGAGAAGAGGTCGGGCAGAGACATAGGTGGGTCAGAAAGATGAACTCCAAGGTACAGCAGCTTAGAGGACCATTGGAATGGGTCGTTAGTCTGAACTGTGGAAAGAGTGTGTGGATCCGATGGGACATTCCAAGCTTCTGATCTCCTTTCCGTGTAGGCCCCAAACATCTGCAAATGCAGAGAGGGATGAGAAGAGGTCGGGCAGAGACATAGGTGGATCAGAAATAAGCAGCAGATTGTCATCCAGGAAGAGCATCAGTATATGATGAGTGTCTGCTACTTCATCTCCTTTATATCAGGGTGTGACCAGATTACCATAGCGAGAGGCTCCTAAGCAAGGATGAGGAGTATAGGGGAAAGAGGGCGCCATTGTCTAGCCCCTCCCCCCGTCAGAATTCAAGTGTCAGAGAGAGCCACTGGAATCAACATTCTTCTTGGGACAATAATAGAAGATTGAGATCCAGAGGAGAAGATGGTCCTGAAATCCCAATTTCCAGAGCGCGAAGAGCAGATATGGTCATAAACGGGTGTTGATGCCTTCCGTATGTCTAACCATAGAAGCGCGTAACCAGAAGGAAATATGCTTGATGAAAACCTTCCCGTGTGGCTTTCCAAGCCCTGTGGTGACCCCATTTATGGTACAGGCAGTGGTGGCATGGGTCACATGTGACATCCCCACACTGTCCTCATCAGATATATCCAACAGTCAACCTTTGCCGTAGTAGAGATCAGGGCCCCACACCCAAGTGCAGGTGGAACAGGGAATCACCTTCTCTTTCAGCATCTGGGTTTGGGTTGGTGGCGAGTCCATCATGATCTCTAGCTGTTGGAGGTTCGCCAAATGGGCAAACTAAGTGGCCAGATCATCCCGTCCGAACCCCCAACTGCAGCAGCCGTCACTTTTCCATTGCTCCGGAGTCCAGTCTTTAGGCTCCTTAGCAAATTGAAGACTTTTTTTCCCCAAATGGCCCCCTGATGAGGTTTTCCGAAGGCTGCACAGCTGTTTAGTCCCGATCCCTCGGGTTCTCTTCACATTGTGCGTGCGGAAATGCGTTCACTTTCACTATTACACATAGCGGTGAGTTGATTTTTTACGATTTGATTTCACCAAACGGTTAAGGGATCTCCAATCATTCAAGATTTTTTTACGACCACATTTCTTCCTGGAAGATGACGGTTCACCACTATCCTTCCTGGAAGATGATGGTTGACCACTATCCTTCCTGGAAGATGATTGTTCACCACTATCCTTCCTGGAAGATGACAGTTGACCACTATCCTTCCTGGAAGATGATGTTTCACCACTATCCTTCCTGGAAGATGATGGTTCACCACTATCCTTCTTCAAAGATGATGGTTCACTACTATCCTTAATGGAAGACAATGGTTGACCACTATCCTTCCTGGAAGATGAAGGTTCACCACTATCCTTCCTGTAAGATGATGGTTCACCACTATCCTTCCTGGAAGATGATGGTTCACCTTCACCACTATCCTTCCTGGAAGATGACGGTTGACCACTATCCTTCCTCGAAGATGATTGCTCACCACTATCCTTCCTCGAAGATGACGTTTGACCTCTATACTTCCGCGAAGATGGCGTTTGACCTCTATCCTTCCTCGAAGATGATGGTTGACCACTATCCTTCATGGAAGATGATGGTTGACCACTATCCTTCCTCGAAGATGATGGTTGACCACTATCCTTCCTCCAAGATGACGTTTGACCTCTATCCTTCCTCGAAGATGACGTTTGACCTCTATCCTTCCTCGAAGATGACGTTTGACCTCTATCCTTCCTGGAAGATGATGGTTGACCACTATCCTTCCTGGAAGATGATGGTTGACCTCTATACTTCCGCGAAGATGACGTTTGACCTCTATCCTTCCTGGAAGATGACGGTTGACCACTATCCTTCCTCGAAGATGATGGTTGACCACTATCCTTCCAGGTTTTAATAGTGCGTTGGACAGATCTCCACTCAATTTTAGTAGTTTCAATAATCTCTCAAGTTGTTTTCTTTGCTTGATGCCAGCCAATAAGGTCCTTCTAAGTTCAAGACATGAGAAGCTCCTCACTTTAGGGTTAAATAACTTGTTGCCGGATGAAACATATTAATCACAGCAGGAATTATCCAATGGAAGACTCGCACCTACATGCTGAGCTACATCCAGGGGGTGACTTTTTTTCTGGACAGGAAATGTAAATCCCTCCACTGATCCCTATCAGTCATATACTTCTATCCCTCTCGGTGGGGTGGAGATGACCCATCTAGAAGGATATACAGAACATACACACACAGCACAAGGTCGTGTTCACACTACGAGAGGTTTCTAGGGGCAGCAGTTCATCTGAGCTCCACCAGGTGGCGATCTCACATTTACCCAGACAGGAAGTCTCTATGACAGGAAGTGATGTCACCTATAAATAGGAAGTTCCGGGTGAGAGGTGAGCTGGGAGGAAGTAGAGGAGACATTGCTGGAACTGGCAGCAGAGGAGGTAATGAGATATTATTTTATATTTACACCCAGTAACCCCCCCCCCCCCCCCGTCATGTCTGTCCTCGTCCTCCATAGTCACTGCGACGTCTTTTATCTCCGGCAGATTCTTCCACACACATATATAGTGATAGTTTTTCATAAAAAGCTCCCAAAATAAAGACATATATATTAAAATCCACACTGAAATGAATCCCCCATCCCCCCGCACCCAATACAATCTGTAGAATCCATTAGAACAGACTGATGAGGACATTGGTGGAAACGTGACCTCTCCCGAGTGAAGGAAATCTCCCCTCCCCGTAAGTGACCCTGAAGGGTTAATGTACATTTCCAGATGTTTACTTAACTATCCCAGTCTCAGGAAATCACCCCAAAAATGTGACCAGCAAAGTCTCCGGGAAGAACAAGGAGATCACAGATTTATAAATGGCAAGAAGGCGAGACGGACGCCGGCGTCGATCAGGTGCGGAGATAGCAGTACCAGATTTTGCGTGTCTCAGTGAGTGTCGGAGAGTAATACAGAGGCTGGAAAGACTAAATGTAAACAAATCACCAGGACCTGACGGGTTACATCCACGGGTACTCAAGGAACTTAATCAGGTCATAGCCAGATCCTTGTATATAATCTTTATGGACACTCTAATGATGGGTTACATCCACGGGTACTCAAGGAACTTAGCCAGGTCATAGCCAGACCCTTGTATATAATCTTTATGAACACTCTAATGACGGGTTACATCCACGGGTACTCAAGGAACTTAGTCAGGTCATAGCCAGACCCTTGTATATAATCTTTACGAACACTCTAATGATGGGTTACATCCACGGGTACTCAAGGAACTTAGCCAGGTCATAGCCAGACCCTTGTATATAGTCTTTATGAACACTCTAATGATGGGTTACATCCACGGGTACTACTGGAAC
Organism: Nanorana parkeri; assembly: GCF_000935625.1. Taxonomy (NCBI): domain Eukaryota; kingdom Metazoa; phylum Chordata; class Amphibia; order Anura; family Dicroglossidae; genus Nanorana; species Nanorana parkeri. The sequence continues at coordinate 262,335 of NW_017307902.1, forward strand.
TTAGCCAGGTCATAGCCAGACCCTTGTATATAATCTTTATGAACACGCTAATGACGGGTTACATCCACGGGTACTACTGGAACTTAGCCAGGTCATAGCCAGACCCTTGTATATAATCTTTACGAACACTCCAATGACGGGTTACATCCACGGGCACTCAAGGAACTTAGTCAGGTCATAGCCAGACCATTGTATATAATCTTTATGAACACTCTAATGACGGGTTACATCCACGGGTACTCAAGGAACTTAGCCAGGTCATAGCCAGACCCTTGTATATAATCTTTATGAACACTCTAATGACGGGTTACATCCACGGGTACTCAAAGAACTTAGCCAGGTCATAGCCAGACCCTTGTATATAGTCTTTATGAACACTCTAATGACGGGTTACATCCACGGGTACTCAAGGAACTTAGCCAGGTCATAGCCAGACCCTTGTATATAATCTTTACGAACACTCTAATGACAGGCATGGTCCCGGCTGGTTGGCAGAGAGCAAATGTGATACAGATATACAAAAAGGGGAAAAGTGCTCCGGGTAACTACCAGCCTGTCAGCTTGTCAATAGTGTGTAAAATTTGGGAAGCCGTGATAGGGGACTACATGCACGAGATTACAAATATAATTGGTGTAATTGGTAACCAACATGGTTCCATGAAGGACCGTTCTTGTCATATCAATCTATTAACATTGTATGAGGAAGTACTAAATTAGACAGGAATACCTGTAGACGCGGTGTATCCAGAGTCACCACATCCTATGACATCACAGTGACCTCAAAGCAATTCCTAAGAGCAAAACCATTGAAGAAGGCAAAATAAGAATTCCATTTATCATTCCTTCCGTGCATATCTGAAATTCAACAAAACTGGAAATTATGATCCAGGAGGCCAAACACTAAACTGTCCGGATTCAGTATGAACCGGAGGCCATAGATCCTCCCACATCCCGACCTCCATGTCACCTCCTGATCTCCTCCTAAACTGTTGGTTTAGGGTGAAGATCTGATGAAGATGAAAGTTGAGGGTGAAGTAGAAGAGACGTATGTGAGGGATGATCAGCGATATACGGAGGAGGCCGGAATGATGAGGACATCCATAGAGGAGGACACGCCTACAGAGATCAGCACAGGTGGGTCATAATATATTCTTCGGTTATCTGGAAGGAGGGACTGCAAGTCTATACTCTGTTCTTCTTGTTTCTCAGAGGTCACATGACCCAGTGCCTAGTCTTGTGGTTGGGGGAAGAGCTTCTTCTCCCAGTCCCCATTGGCCCCGCCTCTTCTGACAAGGCTGTGTCAATGTAAAAGTGATCTGGGTGAACCAAAGGCCCTTTGACTGAAAAGGGGAGGAGTCCCGGCTGGTTGGGACCTCCTCATAGAACATCCGCTCCCTCAGACCTCCTGATCCAGATGGAATGTTGAGTGAAGTCATGTAACCCTCTCATATCTCTCCATCATGTGTTTCTATGTTTCCAGGACACGCCATGGAGGAAACCTCAAAGGATCGTCTGACTTTATCTCCAGGTTGTAAGATGGAAGATGAGGACGTCACAGCAGATTGTGCGGGAGAAGAGACAATGAGCTCAGCTATGGATGGTGGACGTCACAGTGTGGAGAGACCATGGCATCCCTCTGACTCTGAGCAACCTCGTACTGTGGGGGATGGGGCTGGAATTCAGGGGGAGAAGACATTTTCTTGTCCTGAGTGCGGGAAGTGTTTTCTTAATAAATCAACTCTGGTCAGACATCAGAGGTGTCACACAGACAAGCGAAGACCATATCCCTGCCTCGAGTGCGGGAAAAAATTTACAGAAAAGGCCAAGCTTTTTAGACATCAGAGATTGCACACAAGTGAGAAGGCTTATTTCTGCTCAGAGTGTGGAAAATGTTATACACAGAAATCAGAACTTGTAAGACATCAAAGATCTCACACAGGGGAAAAACCATACACTTGTCCTGAGTGTGGGAAAAGATTTTCACAGAAGGCCCACCTTTCGCGACATCAGAAATTGCACTCTGGTGCCAAGCCGTATTCCTGCCCTGAGTGTGGGCAATGTTTTCTTCATAAATCTAAACTGAACATACATTACAGATCTCACACAGGAGAAAATCCATATTCTTGCCCTGAGTGTGGGAAATGTTTTTCACAGAAGTCCCATCTTTTACGGCATCAGAGCTTACACACGGGTGAGAAGCCATATTCCTGCCCTGAGTGTGGAAAATGTTTTCTTCGTAAATCAGAGCTAGACATACATTACAGATCTCACACAGGGGAAAGGCCATATCCCTGTCTCGAGTGTGGAAAATGTTTTTCGGATAAGTCCAGTCTTTGCAGACATCAGAGACTGCACAGAGGCGAGAAGCCATTCTCCTGCTCTGAGTGTGGAAAATGTTATGCACAGAACTCAGAACTTGTTAGACATCAAAGATCTCACACAGGGGAGAAACCATATTCCTGCCCTGAGTGCGGGAAAAGTTTTTCAGATAAGACTGGTCTTTTTAGACATCAGAGATTGCACACAGGTGAGATGATGTATTGCTGCTCTGAGTGTGGGAAATATTTTTCACGGAAGACCCATCTTTCCAGGCATCAGCGACTACACACGGCAGAGAAGCTATATACTTGCCTTGAGTGTGGGAAAAGTTGTACAGAAAAATCAGAACTTGTTACACATCAGAGATCTCACACAGGGGAGAAGCCATATTCCTGCCCTGAGTGTGGTAAATGTTTTTCACAGAAGTGTAATCTTAACACACATCAGAGGCTGCACACGGGTGAGAAGCCATATTTATGTCCAGAGTGTGGAAAATCTTTCTCGTGCAAGTCCAATCTTTCTGAACACCAGATAAGCCACACACGGGAAAAGACGTTTTCGTGCCATGAGTGCGGAAAATGTTATGCACGTAACTCAGAACTTGTTACACATCAAAGTTTCCACAAGGGCGAGAAGCCTAATTCCTGTCATGAGTAAGTCTTGTCTTACCAAACATCAGTGAACCCACACAACCCTGGAGGTGTATTAGTGTCCGGAGTGCGGGAAAGGTCTTTATATGGAAATCAGAGTTGGCTAAAGACTTCAAAGTTGTTGTTTTTTATCACAAATAAATATTAAAATGTATAAATACATAAAATCTGGATATTGTTTGAAAGGTGATTGAGTAAAACTGCTTTCAGATTTCTATTAATACATTGGTTTTAGTTTTCTTCATTTATACTCGTGTTTTTATTGTTTTACTTGTCGAAGGAGCCAATTCTCCCCCTTCTCATAAATCCTCGGGGGAGGGGGTCTGTAGTATACTCTAATTATAAGTTCATCAGCTGATAGAACCATATATCATAACAACCAGAAATCCTCCAACCACAAGATCATCTCTCTCCTCCCATCCTTCCTCCTTTTTAATAGGATGCAAGTTTAGAGGAAGAGACCAGGCAGGTTTTTTTTTCGTGAAGTAAAAATCACATTGTATGCTTTCCGAGACGAAAGCCAGAAATAGAGCACAGGTTTGATGAACAGAATGTAAGCCTTTTTAATAGGATGTAGTTTAAAATAGAAAAATCAGGCAGTTTTTATCCTGGAATAAAATAAATGATAAGGTCTTTGTTTCCTGAGACAAAATCCAGACAAACTGTACAGATCTGATGCACAGTATATAATCCTTTTTACTAGGATGCCATTTCAAAAGCCAGAAATAGAGCACAGGTTCCATGAACAGAATGTAAGCTTTCCTAATAGGATGCAATTTTAGACGGATAGAGACCAGGCAGGTTTTACCTGTGAAATAAAAATCACATAGTATGTTTTTTGAGACAAAAGCCAGAAATAGAGCACAGGTTTTGTGAGACAAAAGCCAGAAATAGAGCACAGGTTTGATGAACAGAATGTAAGCCTTTTTAATAGGATGCAATATCACACGGAGAGACCAGGCAGGTTTTATCCTGGAATAAAAGAAATGATAGTGTCTTTGTTTCCTGAGACAAAATCCAGACAAACTGTACAGATCTGATGCACCAGTATATAATCCTTTTTACTAGGATACAATTTCAGACGGAGAGACCAGGCAGGTTTTACCTGTGAAATAAAAAATCACATTGTATGCTTTCCGAGACAAAAGCCAGAAAAAGAGCACAGGTTTGATGAACAAAATGTAAGCCTTTTTAATAGGATGCAATTTTAGAGGAAGAGACCAGGCAGGTTTTCCAGTGAAATAAAAATCACATTGTATGCTTTCTGAGACAAAAGCCAGAAAAAGAGCACAGGTTCCATGAACAGAATGTAAGCATTTTTAATAGGATGCAATTTCAGACGGAGAGACCAGGCAGGTTTAACCTGTGAAATAAAAATCACATTGTATGCTTTCTGAGACAAAAGCCAGAAAAAGAGCACAGGTTTGATGAACAGAATGTAAGCCTTTTTAATAGGATGCAATTTCACACGGAGAGACCAGGCAGGTTTTCCTGTGAAGTAGAAATCACATTGTATGCTTTCTGAGACAAAAGCCAGAAAAAGAGCACAGGTTCCATGAACAGAATGTAAGTATTTTTAATAGGATGCAATTTCAGACAGAGAGACCAGGCAGGTTTAACCTGTGAAATAAAAATCACATTGTATGCTTTCTGAGACAAAAGCCAGAAAAAGAGCACAGGTTCCATGAACAGAATGTAAGTATTTTTAATAGGATGCAATTTCAGACGGAGAGACCAGGCAGGTTTAACCTGTGAAATAAAAATCACATTGTATGCTTTCTGAGACGAAAGCCAGAAATAGAGCACAGGTTTGATGAACAGAATGTAAGCCTTTTTAATAGGATGCAATTTCAGACTGAGAGATCAGGCAGGTTTTCCTGTGAAATAAAAATCACATTGTATGCTTTCCGAGACGAAAGCCAGAAATAGAGCACAGGTTTGATGAACAGAATGAAAGCCATTTTAATAGGATGCATTTTTAGCGGAGGAGACCAGGCAGGTTTTCCTGTGAAATAAAATTCACATTGTATGCTTTTTGAGACAAAAGCCAGAAATAGAGCACAGGTTTGATGAACAGAATGTAAGGCTTTTTAATAGGATGCAATTTCAGATGGAGAGACCAGGCCGGTTTTACCTGTGAAATAAAAATCATTGTATGCTTTCTGAGACGAAAGCCAGAAAAATAGCACAGATCTGATGCACAGTATATAATCCTTTTTACTAGGATGCAATTTCAGAGAAAGAGACCAGGCAGGTTTTACCTGTGAAATAAAAATCACATTGTATGCTCTCCGAGACGAAAGCCAGAAAAAGAGCACAGGTTCCATGAACAGAATGTAAGCCTTTTTAACAGGATGCAATTTCACTGGGATAAATCAGGCAGGTTTTTATCCTGGAAGTCCAAAAAATGGAGACACAAGCCTGAACAACTGTACAGATTCCATGCACAGTATTTAAGCCTTTTTGCTAGGCTGCAATTTCAGATGGGAGAGACCAGGCAGGTTTTTAATGGAGGACAACACTATCTCAGGGAGACTATATCCACAAATATTCTTGATTGAGGCAGTGCACTGAAATAGGCACTAAAAACAGAGACCAAAAGCATTATCTAAGGGCAAACCAAAAATAAAAATTAAAATCACATGAACAGCGGGGGTTGGTACTGACTGCTGATCCAGGACTGGATCAATTTTATAAAGGTGAACTGGTCAACTGTGTCTGGGGACATGGACTCTTCTTATAGTCACAAAGCTCCGCCCCCATTGGACTAAATGCAGGTTCTAAAAGCACATTGGCTCAGGAGTGTAATTGGATACAAGGCAAAGTTTGGCCTGTGGTCCATCCTCATTAGCCAAAAGTCAAGGGGGGTCATCCATTCTGAGGGTGCCAACATAGGCCCTTGATCCCATATAATCAGAGATATGGCAGCAGACAGCCCTGGGAATGGTGTACTAAAGAAAGACTTGAAGGCCTTGTTTAGGCAGCCACGGCTACAACTGCTTCTCCTTTCAGTGACAGGATGGTCCAAGCCTTGTTGGCCATGTAAGGGGATGCTGCCAGACCCTGGCAGGGACATTAAGAGGTTCCTCCGCAGCACATATTCCAGATGTTTCCTTGTTTGCGCCCTCTGCGATGCTATGATGAGCTCTGGCATTTTTTTGTTGAATCTAAAAGGGTTGCCAACCAGTAATGGTCTTTCTCCTTGCTTAGGGTCCTTGTGCAGGCACTGAAGCATGAAGAGTGCATCCACCACCTTCTAGAGGCAGAGGAACTTAAGACCTCTGGTTTGCAGATCACAACCTTGTGAACTATGCCCCCAACTATGCCCACGTACAGCTCTTGACGCTTGGAAGCCTGCCCTATATCCTCCTCCTGACACCAGCACCCCCCCCACCCCCCCGTTCTCCTCCTACTCATGCTGCTCCTGTGCCTGGTTCTGCCTTAGAGGGATGACCCTGAGACATCAGGAAGTCCTCCTCTTCTTCTGCCTGGTCTATTACACCTTGTAGTATTTGCACCAGTAGAAACACGAGAGGGATCACATATCATTCTGGTGACCTCTTCAAACGGCAACAACATGCTACAAGCATCCTAAATACAGAGACACTGACACGTCTACTTGACCTAATCAAAGGAACCACTCATGAATCTAGGGTATCTGGTCTTAATTCTGGGACATATCTCAGATACTTTCATGAAGAAGAATCTTTTATTTCTCCTGGATAGTCTTCCTGATTCTCCGGGAACTATGCCGTATCACAGAGGGAATCCATCCCTTCCTCTGTCCTGTATTTCTATGTTTTCTCCATGTTCAGTCCTCCTCTGGATGTCTTCTCCTAAGAAAGGTTTCCCGCTCACCAGATCTGGGACTATACGCTCTACTCTCATCATCTGCCATCTTGGGATCCATCATCCAAAGTCTTCAGAGGGAAACGTCGATATTTCAGAACTGTCCTCACATATCAATCACTCTTCAGTCTTCTTCTCTATAGACCCGAATGTGTCCAACACGTTTCTTCCTCACCCTAGCGTAGAATCAGCCTAATCGAGTGTCTCTCATGTGGTGGATCCCATCAGGTCCTTCTCTGGCCTGTCTGGTCTGACTTTTTTTATTTATATTTTACAGTGGCCGCCGGGGCTCCGGAGTCAGCCTCATCTGCCGAACCTCACTCTGTAAAATGCTGGACAACAGCTGGATATCCCCGCCTATGAAAGGTGTCCATTTCCAGATTCCAACCAGTACACGATCCCCTGGATGAGAAGTTCAAACCTTGGCCAGATCCATTGTATACCCAACTCTGGGTTTCCTGAGCATGCTGTCCACTGGCCCAAGGCAGAACCCAAGCAATTCTGCCTTGCATAGTTGGGAGATGCTTCACCACACTCGTGCAGGGAGTAGTCTTCCTTCCTAGGTCTCCTTTACAATTTGTAGTAAGCCTTGTTAAGCCTTGGGAGGTCCACCTATACCAAGACCCGAAAGACTTCCCACACCACCACTTCTTCACCACACTCCTACAGGGAGTAGTCTTCCTTCCTAGGTCTCCTTTACAAACCAAGACCCGGAAGACTTCCCACACCACCACTTCTTCACCACACTCCTGCAGGGAGTAGTCTTCCTTCCTAGGTCTCCTTTACAATTTGTAGTAAGCCTTGGGAGGTCCACCTATACCAAGACCCGAAAGACTTCCCACACCACCACTTCTTCACCACACTCCTACAGGGAGTAGTCTTCCTTCCTAGGTCTCCTTTACAAACCAAGACCCGGAAGACTTCCCACACCACCACTTCTTCACCACACTCCTACAGGGAGTAGTCTTCCTACCTAGGTCTCCTTTACAATTTGTAGTAAGCCTTGGAAGGTCCATCTATACCAAGACCCGGTGGAAGACTGGGATTTCTCTAATCACATCCAACAGATAAAGCAGAAGGCAATCTCACGCTCTCCGATATTTGTCCACCGCTTTCTTCATCATACCTTCCAGGGTTTTATGAGACCTTTCACCTGAACCATCTGCGTGAGGGGGGTGGACTGAAGTATGCAACTGCTTAATGTTCAGCAATTTGCACAACTCTTTCAGAACCTGCGACATAAGGGGAGACCCTTGATCTGTGGAGACTTCTTTTGGGATCCCAACGCAGGTAAATATGTGGAAGGACTCTTTAGTAATGGTTTTGGAGGAAATGTTCCCTAATGGAACTGCCTTGGCATACTGGGTAGCATAGTCCATACCCACCAGAATGTACTGATGGCCTCTAGCAGACTTAACCGGTGGCCCCATCAGGTCCATTGTGATAGCAGCAGCAAAAATCTTTAGGAGGCCCCTGCTCGCTCTCCTAAAACCCATCTCCTTGTGTGTGCCTGCAGCCCCTGAAGGAGTGGGAACCCTCCGGTACAGGCAGGGAGCAGTTCGGGGTTCAGCTCTGGAGTGAACACAGGAGTGCTCAGTATTGAGTACAGGAAGTGGTCTGTATTGGGTACAGGAAGTGGTCTGTATTGGGTACAAGAAGGGCTCAGTATTGAGTACAGGAAGTGGTCTGTATTGAGTACAGGAAGTGGTCTGTGTTGTGTACAGGAAGTGGTCTGTGTTGAGTACAGGAAGTGGTCTGTGTTGGGTACAGGAAGTGGTCTGTGTTGGGTACAGGAAGTGGTCTGTATTGAGCACAGGAAGTGGTCTGTATTGGGTACAGGAAGTGGTCTGTATTGGGTACAGGAAGGGCTCAGTATTGAGTACAGGAAGTGGTCTGTGTAGGGTACAGGAAGTGGTCTGTATTGGGTACAGGAAGTGGTCTGTATTGGGTACAGGAAGTGGTCTGTATTGGGTACAGGAAGGGCTCAGTATTGAGTACAGGAAGTGGTCTGTGTTGGGTACAGGAAGTGGTCTGTGTTGGGTACAGGAAGTGGTCTGTATTGAGCACAGGAAGTGGTCTGTATTGGGTACAGGAAGTGGTCTGTATTGGGAACAGGAAGGGCTCAGTATTGAGTACAGGAAGTGGTCTGTGTTGGGTACAGGAAGGGCTCAATATTGAGTACAGGAAGTGGTCTGTATTGGGTACAGGAAGTGGTCTGTATTGAGTACAGGAAGTGGTCTGTGTTGGATACAGGAAGTGGTCTGTATTGGGTACATGAAGTGGTCTGTATTGAGTACAGGAAGTGGTCTTTATTGGGTACAGGAAGTGGTCTGTATTGAGTACAGGAAGTGTTCTGTATCGAGTACAGGAAATGGTCTGTGTGGGAAATATCGGGGGTGTGATTGAAGCCCTACGCCTAAGCCCCCTGACTGCAAGAAAGAAAAAAAGAGGACCCCAAGCGTATGTAATGTCACAACTTTTATTTGCATTACATTTTTCACCAAGATTTTGCAGTGATGATGGGAGAGTCGGAGCACTGTGTGTAAAGTTTTCTCCAGAACATCCGAAAGATGGACATTGGGGTTAAGGGCTGGAGTCTGTGGTGGCCAATCCATGTGTGACAATGATGTCTCATGTTCCTTGAACCCGATGAGTCCCGGCATTGTCATCTTGGAATTTGCCCAATGCGCCATCAGGGAAGAAAACATCCATTGATGGAAAATCCTGGCCATTCAGTATATTCAGAGAGGCCGCTGACCTCAATTGTTGGGCACCCAGACCTGACCAACCAACCAAACTCCATATCATAACACTGCCCCCCACAGGATTGGACGGTAGGCCCTAGTCATGATGGGAGCATCACTTCTTCCACCTCCTTTCTTACCATGATGTGCCCATCACTCTGGAACAGGGTAAGTCTGGACTCATCAGACCACATGACCTTTTTCCATTGCTCCGGAGTCCAATCTTTATGCTCCCCAGCAAACTGAAGCATTTGTTTTCCGATTGGCTCCCCGATGAGGTTTTCTGAAGGCTACACAGCGGTTTAGTCTTAATCATAGCCATGATTTATTACCAACCACATTCCTTCCTAGAAGATGAAGGTTGATCTCTATCCTTCCTCAAACTTGATGGTTGAAGGCTATCCTTCCTCAAAGATGATGGTTGACCGCTATCCTTCCTGAAAGATGATGGTTGACCGCTATCCTTCCTCAAACATGATGGTTGACCACTATCCTTCCTCAAAGATGATGGTTGACCGCTATCCTTCCTCAAACATGATGATTGACCACTATCCTGCCTTAAACATGATGGTTGACCGCTATCCTTCCTCAAAGATGATGGTTGACCACTATCCTTCCTCAAAACATGATGGTTGACCACTATCCTTTCTCAAACATGATGGTTGACCACTATCCTGCCTTAAACATGATGGTTGACCGTTATCCTTCCTCAAAGATGATGGTTGACCACTATCCTACCTCAAATATGATGGTTGACCGCTATCCTTCCTCAAACATGATGGTTGACCACTATCCTTCCTCAAACATGATGGTTGACCACGATCCTTCCTCAAGCATGATGGTTGACCACTATCCTTCCTCAAATATGATGGTTGACCACTATCCTGCCTTAAACATGATGGGTGACCTCTATCCTTCCTCAAAAATGATGGTTGGCCTCTATCTTTCCTCAAGCATGATGGTTGACCACTATCCTGCCTTAAACATGATGGGTGACCTCTATCTTTCCTCAAAAATGATGGTTGACCACTATAGTTACATAGTATTTGAGGTTGAATAAAGACAAGTCCAACCTATCCTTCCTCAAACATGATGGTTGACCTCTATCCTTCCTCAAACATGATGGTTGACCTCTATCCTTCCTCAAACATGATGGTTGACCACTATCCTTCCTCAAACATGATGGTTGACCACTATCCTTCCTCAAACATGATGGTTGACCACTATCCTTCCTCAAACATGATGGTTGACCACTATCCTTCCTCAAACATGATGGTTGACCACTATCCTTCCTCAAACATGATGGTTGACCACTATCCTTCCTCAAACATGATGGTTGACCACTATCCTTCCTCAAACATGATGGTTGACCACTATCCTTCCTCAAACATGATGGTTGACCACTATCCTTCCTCAAACATGATGGTTGACCACTATCCTTCCTCAAACATGATGGTTGACCACTATCCTTCCTCAAACATGATGGTTGACCTCTATCCTTCCTCAAACATGATGGTTGACCACTATCCTTCCTCAAACATGATGGTTGACCACTATCCTTCCTCAAACATGATGGTTGACCACTATCCTTCCTCAAACATGATGGTTGACCACTATCCTTCCTCAAACATGATGGTTGACCACTATCCTTCCTCAAACATGATGGTTGACCACTATCCTTCCTCAAACATGATGGTTGACCACTATCCTTCCTCAAACATGATGGTTGACCACTATCCTTCCTCAAACATGATGGTTGACCACTATCCTTCCTCAAACATGATGGTTGACCACTATCCTTCCTCAAACATGATGGTTGACCACTATCCTTCCTCAAACATGATGGTTGACCACTATCCTTCCTCAAACATGATGGTTGACCACTATCCTTCCTCAAACATGATGGTTGACCTCTATCCTTCCTCAAACATGATGGTTGACC
>NW_017307902.1:276096-281413 GCF_000935625.1 Nanorana parkeri
GTACAGGAAGTGGTCTGTGTTGAGTACAGGAAGTGGTCTGTGTTGGGTACAGGAAGTGGTCTGTGTTGGGTACAGGAAGTGGTCTGTGTAGGGTACAGGAAGTGGTCTGTATTGGGTACAGGAAGTGGTCTGTATTGGGTACAGGAAGTGGTCTGTATTGGGTACAGGAAGGGCTCAGTATTGAGTACAGGAAGTGGTCTGTGTTGGGTACAGGAAGTGGTCTGTGTTGAGTACAGGAAGTGGTCTGTGTTGGGTACAGGAAGTGGTCTGTGTTGGGTACAGGAAGTGGTCTGTATTGAGCACAGGAAGTGGTCTGTATTGGGTACAGGAAGTGGTCTGTATTGGGAACAGGAAGGGCTCAGTATTGAGTACAGGAAGTGGTCTGTGTTGGGTACAGGAAGGGCTCAATATTGAGTACAGGAAGTGGTCTGTATTGGGTACAGGAAGTGGTCTGTATTGAGTACAGGAAGTGGTCTGTGTTGGATACAGGAAGTGGTCTGTATTGGGTACATGAAGTGGTCTGTATTGAGTACAGGAAGTGGTCTTTATTGGGTACAGGAAGTGGTCTGTATTGAGTACAGGAAGTGTTCTGTATCGAGTACAGGAAATGGTCTGTGTGGGAAATATCGGGGGTGTGATTGAAGCCCTACGCCTAAGCCCCCTGACTGCAAGAAAGAAAAAAAGAGGACCCCAAGCGTATGTAATGTCACAACTTTTATTTGCATTACATTTTTCACCAAGATTTTGCAGTGATGATGGGAGAGTCGGAGCACTGTGTGTAAAGTTTTCTCCAGAACATCCGAAAGATGGACATTGGGGTTAAGGGCTGGAGTCTGTGGTGGCCAATCCATGTGTGACAATGATGTCTCATGTTCCTTGAACCCGATGAGTCCCGGCATTGTCATCTTGGAATTTGCCCAATGCGCCATCAGGGAAGAAAACATCCATTGATGGAAAATCCTGGCCATTCAGTATATTCAGAGAGGCCGCTGACCTCAATTGTTGGGCACCCAGACCTGACCAACCAACCAAACTCCATATCATAACACTGCCCCCCACAGGATTGGACGGTAGGCCCTAGTCATGATGGGAGCATCACTTCTTCCACCTCCTTTCTTACCATGATGTGCCCATCACTCTGGAACAGGGTAAGTCTGGACTCATCAGACCACATGACCTTTTTCCATTGCTCCGGAGTCCAATCTTTATGCTCCCCAGCAAACTGAAGCATTTGTTTTCCGATTGGCTCCCCGATGAGGTTTTCTGAAGGCTACACAGCGGTTTAGTCTTAATCATAGCCATGATTTATTACCAACCACATTCCTTCCTAGAAGATGAAGGTTGATCTCTATCCTTCCTCAAACTTGATGGTTGAAGGCTATCCTTCCTCAAAGATGATGGTTGACCGCTATCCTTCCTGAAAGATGATGGTTGACCGCTATCCTTCCTCAAACATGATGGTTGACCACTATCCTTCCTCAAAGATGATGGTTGACCGCTATCCTTCCTCAAACATGATGATTGACCACTATCCTGCCTTAAACATGATGGTTGACCGCTATCCTTCCTCAAAGATGATGGTTGACCACTATCCTTCCTCAAAACATGATGGTTGACCACTATCCTTTCTCAAACATGATGGTTGACCACTATCCTGCCTTAAACATGATGGTTGACCGTTATCCTTCCTCAAAGATGATGGTTGACCACTATCCTACCTCAAATATGATGGTTGACCGCTATCCTTCCTCAAACATGATGGTTGACCACTATCCTTCCTCAAACATGATGGTTGACCACGATCCTTCCTCAAGCATGATGGTTGACCACTATCCTTCCTCAAATATGATGGTTGACCACTATCCTGCCTTAAACATGATGGGTGACCTCTATCCTTCCTCAAAAATGATGGTTGGCCTCTATCTTTCCTCAAGCATGATGGTTGACCACTATCCTGCCTTAAACATGATGGGTGACCTCTATCTTTCCTCAAAAATGATGGTTGACCACTATAGTTACATAGTATTTGAGGTTGAATAAAGACAAGTCCAACCTATCCTTCCTCAAACATGATGGTTGACCTCTATCCTTCCTCAAACATGATGGTTGACCTCTATCCTTCCTCAAACATGATGGTTGACCACTATCCTTCCTCAAACATGATGGTTGACCACTATCCTTCCTCAAACATGATGGTTGACCACTATCCTTCCTCAAACATGATGATTGACCACTATCCTTCCTCAAACATGATGGTTGACCACTATCCTTCCTCAAACATGATGGTTGACCACTATCCTTCCTCAAACATGATGGTTGACCACTATCCTTCCTCAAACATGATGGTTGACCTCTATCCTTCCTCAAACATGATGGTTGACCTCTATCCTTCCAGGTTTTGATAATATATTGGACAGTTTTCAACCCAATTTTAGTCGTTTTCTTTCCTTGATGCCGGCCAATAATTTCGCCTTTCTGAAACAGAGTTCCATCTTGTCCATGACCCGAGGTTATGTCTCCTGACACGGTTGTTGAAGACATGAGAAGCTCCTCACTGCATCCTTTAGGGTTTAATAACTTGTTGCCGGCTGAAACATATTGATTACGGCAGGAATTCTCCAATGGAAGACTCGCACCTATTGGCTGAGCTTTTTTTTGGACAGGAAGTGTATAAAGAACCAAACATTAGCATATAAGCACCTAACAATGTCCTTAAATCATAAGCACTCCAGGCAGGAATATGGCTTCTTCTATGTGAGATCTTTGATGTCTAACTAGTTCTGATTTCTGTGCATGACATTTCCCACACACTGGGCAGACGTATGGCATATCGCCCGTATGCAACCTCTGATGTCTTGAAAGGCTGGCCTCATCTGAAAAACATTGAAAGCATTTAGAACAGGAGTACGGCTTGTCCTCTGTGTGAGATCTCTGATGAATAACAAGGTCTGTTTTCTGTGCAAAACTTTTTACGCACTCATGACAGGAATGTGGCTTCTGCCCTATGTGAGATCTCTGATGTCTGGAAAGCTGGGACCTCTCTGAAAAACCTCGTCCACACTCAACGCAGGAATAGGGCTTCTCCCCCGTGTGAGACCTCTGATGTCTGGAAAGAAGGGACTTCTGTGAAAAACATCGCCCACACTCAGGGCAGGAATATGGCTTCTCCCCTGTATGGAGTCTTTCATGTTTAACAAGTCCTGATTTGTGTGTATAACATTTCCCGCAATTCAAGCAGGAAAAAGGCTTCTCGCTAGAGTGGAAACTCTGATGTCTGGAAAGCTTGGTCTTGTCTGAAAAACTTTTCTCGCACTCAGGGCATGAATACGGCTTCTCCCCTGTGTGAGATCTGTAATGAATGTCCAGTGTACATTTACGAAGAAAGCTTTTCCCACACTCAGGACAAGAGTATGGCTTCTCACCCGTGTGAGACCTTTGATGTCTGGAAAGATGATGCTTATGTGAGAAACATTTCTCACACTCAGAACAGGAATACGGCTTCTCCCCCGTGTGAGATCTCTGATGTCTAACCAGTGCTGATTTACGAAGAAAACTTTTCCCACACTCTGAACAAGAATGAAGCTCCTCACCTGTGTGAGTTCTCTGATGTACAGAAAGACTTAATTCGGAGCCAAAACTTTCCCGACACTCAGGCCAGGAAAATGTCTTCTCCCCCTGAATTCCGTCACAATCCCCCACAGGACGAGGCCGCTCAGAGTCAGATGGATTCCATGGTCTATCCACACTGTGACGTCCACCATCCATAGCTGAGCTCATTGTCTCTTCTCCCGCACAATCTGCTGTGATGTCCTCATCTTCCATCTTACAACCTGGAGATAAAGTCAGACGATCCTTTGAGGGTTCCTCCATGGCGTGTCCTGGAAACATAGAAACACATGACGGAGAGATATGAGAGGGTTAGATGACTTCACTCAACATTCCATCTGGATCAGGAGGTCTGAGTGAGCAGATGTTCTATGAGGAGGTCCCAACCAGCCGGGACTCCTCCCCTCTTCAGTCAAAGGGCCTTTGCTCCTCCTCCCAGATCACTACTACATTGACACAGCCTTGTCAGAAGAGGAGGAGATAATGGGGACTGGAAGGAGCATGCTCTTCACCCAACCACAAGCCTAGGCACTGGGTCATGTGACCTCAGGGAAATAAGAGCTTCAAAGTTCAAACTTCCCCGTCAAGCTTCAAAGACCATTCACCACAACACAAGTGACCATAAACCTAGGCTCCTGGTGATAATCAACACTGGAGGGAGCTTGCAGTCAATTGGCTTAGAAGAGGCACCAACCGACATAATACTGCCAACTGAACCCCAGGAAGGGTATTAGTACAAGGAGTTTACCTATTATTGGCTGATATCACTCAGCTCCGCCCTACTCTGGACCAATCAGTGTGCAGTAAAAGATGAATACAATATGGGTCACCTGTGCTGGTCTCTGTAGGCGTGTCCTCCTCTATAGACGTCCTCATCATCCCGGCCTCCTCCGTATATCGCTGATCATCCCTCACATACGTCTCTTCTACTTCACCCTCAACTTTCATCTTCATCAGATCTTCACCCTAAACCAACAGAACGGCAGAAAGTCTCATCTGTGACATAGAAGTATTTATGATGTGACATCACATAGAAGATCTCATCTTGTAGAGTCCACACGTCATCTCCACATGTCAGAGCGTTCCATCACTTTATGTTCCCGCCCCTCAACTCCACCCACCTGATCATGGCGGGGGATGGTGAGATGTTCCTGGGTGGAGTCCCGGGAATATAGAGGACGGGGACATCTCTCTGGTGGGTTCCTCTTACTAGGTGGCTTCATCATAATGTCCTTGTGACCTTCAGAAAGCTCCTCCATCACTCCGTACTCCTCGTCCTCCTCTTTATGTTCTTCTTTAACAACAATATTATCATCCCCGAGGTTTCCAATCTGAGTATATAAAACATTTATTGGAACAAATAAACTTGTATAATACATTATAATGGCCAATAATTGTTCATCATCTACCTGATCATGGTGGGGGAGGGTGAGATGTTCCTGGGTGGGATCCCGGGCATACAGAGGACGGGGACATCTCTCATGGTGGGGGACGGTGAGATCTTCCTGGGTGGGATCCCGGGCATAAAGAGGACGGGGACATCTCTCATGGTGGGGGATGGTGAGATCTTCCTGGGTGGAGTCCCGGGAATACAGAGGGCGGGGACATCTCTCATGGTGGTGGATGGTGAGATCTTCCTGGGTGGGATCCCGGGAATACAGGGGGCGGGGACATCTCTCATGGTGGGGGACGGTGAGATCTTCCTGGGTGG
>NW_017307902.1:285804-294669 GCF_000935625.1 Nanorana parkeri
CTATCCTTCCTCAAACATGATGGTTGACCACTATCCTTCCTCAAACATGATGGTTGACCACTATCCTTCCTCAAACATGATGGTTGACCACTATCCTTCCTCAAACATGATGGTTGACCACTATCCTTCCTCAAACATGATGGTTGACCACTATCCTTCCTCAAACATGATGGTTGACCACTATCCTTCCTCAAACATGATGGTTGACCACTATCCTTCCTCAAACATGATGGTTGACCTCTATCCTTCCTCAAACATGATGGTTGACCACTATCCTTCCTCAAACATGATGGTTGACCACTATCCTTCCTCAAACATGATGGTTGACCACTATCCTTCCTCAAACATGATGGTTGACCACTATCCTTCCTCAAACATGATGGTTGACCACTATCCTTCCTCAAACATGATGGTTGACCACTATCCTTCCTCAAACATGATGGTTGACCACTATCCTTCCTCAAACATGATGGTTGACCACTATCCTTCCTCAAACATGATGGTTGACCACTATCCTTCCTCAAACATGATGGTTGACCACTATCCTTCCTCAAACATGATGGTTGACCTCTATCCTTCCTCAAACATGATGGTTGACCTCTATCCTTCCAGGTTTTGATAATATATTGGACAGTTTTCAACCCAATTTTAGTCGTTTTCTTTCCTTGATGCCGGCCAATAATTTCGCCTTTCTGAAACAGAGTTCCATCTTGTCCATGACCCGAGGTTATGTCTCCTGACACGGTTGTTGAAGACATGAGAAGCTCCTCACTGCATCCTTTAGGGTTTAATAACTTGTTGCCGGCTGAAACATATTGATTACGGCAGGAATTCTCCAATGGAAGACTCGCACCTATTGGCTGAGCTTTTTTTTGGACAGGAAGTGTATAAAGAACCAAACATTAGCATATAAGCACCTAACAATGTCCTTAAATCATAAGCACTCCAGGCAGGAATATGGCTTCTTCTATGTGAGATCTTTGATGTCTAACTAGTTCTGATTTCTGTGCATGACATTTCCCACACACTGGGCAGACGTATGGCATATCGCCCGTATGCAACCTCTGATGTCTTGAAAGGCTGGCCTCATCTGAAAAACATTGAAAGCATTTAGAACAGGAGTACGGCTTGTCCTCTGTGTGAGATCTCTGATGAATAACAAGGTCTGTTTTCTGTGCAAAACTTTTTACGCACTCATGACAGGAATGTGGCTTCTGCCCTATGTGAGATCTCTGATGTCTGGAAAGCTGGGACCTCTCTGAAAAACCTCGTCCACACTCAACGCAGGAATAGGGCTTCTCCCCCGTGTGAGACCTCTGATGTCTGGAAAGAAGGGACTTCTGTGAAAAACATCGCCCACACTCAGGGCAGGAATATGGCTTCTCCCCTGTATGGAGTCTTTCATGTTTAACAAGTCCTGATTTGTGTGTATAACATTTCCCGCAATTCAAGCAGGAAAAAGGCTTCTCGCTAGAGTGGAAACTCTGATGTCTGGAAAGCTTGGTCTTGTCTGAAAAACTTTTCTCGCACTCAGGGCATGAATACGGCTTCTCCCCTGTGTGAGATCTGTAATGAATGTCCAGTGTACATTTACGAAGAAAGCTTTTCCCACACTCAGGACAAGAGTATGGCTTCTCACCCGTGTGAGACCTTTGATGTCTGGAAAGATGATGCTTATGTGAGAAACATTTCTCACACTCAGAACAGGAATACGGCTTCTCCCCCGTGTGAGATCTCTGATGTCTAACCAGTGCTGATTTACGAAGAAAACTTTTCCCACACTCTGAACAAGAATGAAGCTCCTCACCTGTGTGAGTTCTCTGATGTACAGAAAGACTTAATTCGGAGCCAAAACTTTCCCGACACTCAGGCCAGGAAAATGTCTTCTCCCCCTGAATTCCGTCACAATCCCCCACAGGACGAGGCCGCTAAGAGGCAGATGGATTCCATGGTCTATCCACACTGTGACGTCCACCATCCATAGCTGAGCTCATTGTCTCTTCTCCCGCACAATCTGCTGTGATGTCCTCATCTTCCATCTTACAACCTGGAGATAAAGTCAGACGATCCTTTGAGGGTTCCTCCATGGCGTGTCCTGGAAACATAGAAACACATGACGGAGAGATATGAGAGGGTTAGATGACTTCACTCAACATTCCATCTGGATCAGGAGGTCTGAGTGAGCAGATGTTCTATGAGGAGGTCCCAACCAGCCGGGACTCCTCCCCTCTTCAGTCAAAGGGCCTTTGCTCCTCCTCCCAGATCACTACTACATTGACACAGCCTTGTCAGAAGAGGAGGAGATAATGGGGACTGGAAGGAGCATGCTCTTCACCCAACCACAAGCCTAGGCACTGGGTCATGTGACCTCAGGGAAATAAGAGCTTCAAAGTTCAAACTTCCCCGTCAAGCTTCAAAGACCATTCACCACAACACAAGTGACCATAAACCTAGGCTCCTGGTGATAATCAACACTGGAGGGAGCTTGCAGTCAATTGGCTTAGAAGAGGCACCAACCGACATAATACTGCCAACTGAACCCCAGGAAGGGTATTAGTACAAGGAGTTTACCTATTATTGGCTGATATCACTCAGCTCCGCCCTACTCTGGACCAATCAGTGTGCAGTAAAAGATGAATACAATATGGGTCACCTGTGCTGGTCTCTGTAGGCGTGTCCTCCTCTATAGACGTCCTCATCATCCCGGCCTCCTCCGTATATCGCTGATCATCCCTCACATACGTCTCTTCTACTTCACCCTCAACTTTCATCTTCATCAGATCTTCACCCTAAACCAACAGAACGGCAGAAAGTCTCATCTGTGACATAGAAGTATTTATGATGTGACATCACATAGAAGGTCTCATCTTGTAGAGTCCACACGTCATCTCCACATGTCAGAGCGTTCCATCACTTTATGTTCCCGCCCCTCAACTCCACCCACCTGATCATGGCGGGGGATGGTGAGATGTTCCTGGGTGGAGTCCCGGGAATATAGAGGACGGGGACATCTCTCTGGTGGGTTCCTCTTACTAGGTGGCTTCATCATAATGTCCTTGTGACCTTCAGAAAGCTCCTCCATCACTCCGTACTCCTCGTCCTCCTCTTTATGTTCTTCTTTAACAACAATATTATCATCCCCGAGGTTTCCAATCTGAGTATATAAAACATTTATTGGAACAAATAAACTTGTATAATACATTATAATGGCCAATAATTGTTCATCATCTACCTGATCATGGTGGGGGAGGGTGAGATGTTCCTGGGTGGGATCCCGGATCCCAGAATCCTCCTCACCTCTCCGGTCAGGTCATGTGACCTCCCAGAATCCTCCTCACCTCTCCGGTCAGGTCATGTGACCTCCCAGAATCCTCCTCACCTCTCCGGTCAGGTCATGTGACCTCCCAGAATCCCCCTCACCTCTCCGGTCAGCAGGCAGATGATCTCCAGGGTGTGGTTCAGTATCCTCTCGGTCATGTGACTCCGGTCCTCCTCCATCCTCATGTATGTGGTCATGTGATCTCTGGAGGTCTCCCTGTAGAGGGATGGAGGAGAATGATGAGGACTGTTCTGGGTGTATGATATCAGGATGGGGATATGAGGGGTTACTATGCGGACTGCCCCCATAAGGGAATTGGCTTGGCTTGCCGCAGGAGAAGATTGGCGTGATGGCCGAGTCCTCTGACACAGATGATGAGCAGAGAGGAAGAGGGGGGCTCGGCTAGAGGTTCCAGCAGCCAGAACTGACTGTGAAATGGGCTCCAGACAGGAAATCCCTCAATTCCCCCATGTGTGCGGTGCAGATGGAACAATCTTTGCCGTATAAGGGAGACGCGACACCAGAAGCTTCCCGAATACAATTACAGTGCTAAAAAGTGACCACACCTGATTGGATACAGTGTCTGATGGGCCGATAATTTTACAGCCGGCTCAGTCCATCTTTATATGGAGTCGGGTGACGCTTTGAGGGCCACAAACACCTCCAATGGAGGCCGATTGTATATTAATCAGCTTTCCCTGAAACCTAATGTCCGGCCTCTTCTTTCCTGGAGGAAGACAAAGTCAGACCTCGGGCTTCCCTCTCACCGAGTACAATGGGAGTTCTTGTCTCCGCGCCGGGGGGGAATGTGATGTGGGGGGGACGATGAAGAATCTGATGTGTATTTATCTCTCCATCAAAGATAAAAGAGGTCACAGTGACTATGGAGGACGAGGACGGACATGACGGGTGGGGGAGGGGTTACTGGGTGTAAATATATAATAATATCTTATTACCTCCTCTGCTGCCAGTTCCAGCAATGTCTCCTCTCTACTTCCTCCCGACTCACCTCTCACCCGGAACTTCCTTTTTATAGGTGACATCATTTCCTGTCATAGAGACTTCCTGTCTGGGTATAGGTGAGATCACCACCTGGTGGAGCTCAGAGGAACTGCAGCCCCCGAGAGACCTCTCGT
Source organism: Nanorana parkeri (assembly GCF_000935625.1). Classification (NCBI taxonomy): domain Eukaryota; kingdom Metazoa; phylum Chordata; class Amphibia; order Anura; family Dicroglossidae; genus Nanorana; species Nanorana parkeri. Next base: position 290,260 of record NW_017307902.1, read on the forward strand.
AGTGTGAACACGGCCTTGCGCTGGATGTTCTCTAGATCCTTATAGATCCACACAAGTCATCTCACCCAGAAAACTCCGGAGACTCTCAGTTTTGAGAGTTGTTTTCTGGGTGTTCATGGACTGTATGCTGAAGGTTCCGGAGCAGACGGGCCCAGGAGGAGCTCCAGAATCTCAGTACACAGAGAGAGTTGGGGGGGAGGGGTCTTCACATACAGTGTGGGTGTGATAGAGGTGCACAGTCTAAGAAACTCCAGGTCTTCTCCAGAGCTCCTAAAGGTGGAGATGGGCCTTCCTGCAGGACCGCTCCCAACTTGCGGCCCTCTAAGACACCCGTGCAGGCGAAGCTGGCAGGATACTGCAGAGGAAATGGAACAGTGGCAGCGCTGAGATCCCGGTTTCAGACAGGGTACAAGTCAGATCAAACCCTACTGATCAGAAGTTCAGAATGAGGAGGTTCTGCAGTTCTGCTGCTACACTCAGGTGACGTGGTCTATGACGTTAGTACTCAATGGGGGTGTATCAGGAGAGTTCGTATGCCTATCATCTGTGCTGGAACGTCCTGGGTAGGACTGGCGGGACTGCAAATGCCTCTAGCCGTACTTTGGTACGCACATTTCTTCCTACTTGGACTTATAGGTCTACTCGACAACAAGGCCTTGTCTGGACGTGTCCAAGGAACCCATGGTCATGCTTAAATAGATGGCTCTTCTTTGGTTTCAAGCTTCAGCCCGCACAGGTGCAGCAGGGGGGGACGTATCCTGGCCATGGTCACTTGAGAAGTGGAAGCCTGGAGCTCTTGGGTTCTCCATCTGTATTTAGTGTACCTCCTTCATGTATACCCAGCTTTCGGCTTTCCTGATGACTAAACGGAGGAAAACTTCCCGAGTCACAGGAGGACTCCCCAAGTCGCAGGAGGACTTCACGAGTCGCAGGAAGACAAAGATGACGCCCAACCTCAGTACACATGGGCCTGAGGCATGCGCCGGTGATCCTCCATCACCAACAATGAGCTTTCTCTATCCCAGCCTGACCTCAGGACCTCAACAGTTTCTGATCTCTCCGACACCAACTCCCTCGCTGTCCTGGATGCTCTGGTGGACATCCCAGTGGACTTCAGAGCACTTCTCCAATATCTGCCTTCTAAAGCGGACTTTGAACCCTAAACCCTCTGGAATCCGTTCTGCAGAAGGATATCCGTGGTCTTCAGCAAAACATATCTGCATTGACAGCGGGTATCCAACAAATGTCTCAACAAGTGGCCTTTGACACTCGGATCCAAATGACTGAGCAAGGGGCCAGCACCACCTCTGACCACCATTTGCAGCTTCAGCTGGAAGACCTGGAGGACCATAACCATAGAAATGACAGGATCTTGGTCTGCAAGATGGCTCTTCCATGTGGCAGAAGGCACTACATCATCTGGAGAGATCAGGATACTAATGCATGTTCCCTCATCCTCTGAAATGTGGTGAGCACGTTCTCAAGCCCCATAGGGCCTCCTTCTGAACTGGCACAATGATATTGAAGTTAGGAAAGCCTCGGCTGGTCTGCCTCTGTGACAAGCATCTGCCGATACCCGCTAGTGAGTCGAGTTGAGTGTGCCGAAAAACTTGGCTTTTCCTGGTGCAGCCAAGTATTCCTCAATCTGTGGAAGGCAAGAGGTGTACCTCATGGTAACCGGGTTCAGATGTTCCACTCAACAGTGGAAGGTGCCATCTTGTTTTCTTACCAAGCCTATTGGAACTGGCCGTGGGCTCTTACTCCCTTCCATTAGCCCTAGTGGCCTCATCTGTTCTAGCATCGGCTTGACCCCTCGGGTAGAGGTGTCCTCCGATATCTCTCCCATAGTCAACCGTTCTCTCCTGTGGGTATCTCGTGGGCTTCAGGTCATGGTCCCCCTATGAGAACACTTCTGAGAACTTTTTCAAGTGAGTGGAAGTCACTTCGGCTGAGGTCAGTGGTAATATTAGGGGGGTACAGGAGTGATGTCGGTGTAGTTCACCATGAGGTGCTCCAGGAGCCTCAATGTATGAGCTACTTGGAGGTAGGAGTTGGAAACTCTTTAGCTGAGGGTCTCTTAAAGGGTTGGCTGGTATCTTCTCCATGACACTCATGTATTAGGGAAGAGGACAGAGAGGTGGGAGCCTTGAGTGTGTGGAAGGAGCTTGGAATCCTCTCTCTGCTGGGCCTTGGAGGAATAGGACAATGTAGCCTAGAGTCACCTCACCAGCAGCTCCCCCCCCCTCCCCCTCCCCGGGAGGTAATGGATACGGACTTCCTACTTCTTACATGGACTTCCTACTTCTTACATGGACTTCCTACTTCTTAATTGGACTTCCTACTTCTTCCATGGACTTCCTACATGGACTTCCTACTTCTTACATGGACTTCCTACATCTAACATGGACTTCCTACTTCTAACATGGACTTCCTACTTCTAACATGGACTTCCTACTTCTCACATGGACTACCTACTTCCTACATGGACTTCCTACATCTAACATGGACTTCCTACTTCTTACATGGACTTCCTACTTCTTACATGGACTTCCTACTTCTAACATGGACTTCCTACTTCTTACATGGACTTCCTACTTCTTACATGGACTTCCTACTTCTAACATGGACTTCCTACTTCTAACATGGACTTCCTACTTCTAACATGGACTTCCTACTTCTAACATGGACTTCCTACTTCTTACATGGACTTCCTACTTCTTATATGGACTTCCTACTTCTCATATGGACTTCCTACTTCTTACCTACTCATCTACACCCTGCTCCTCATCATCTACACCCTCCTCCTCATCATCTGCACCCTCCTCATCATCATCCACACCCTCCTCATCATCATCCACACCCTCCTCATCATCTACGCCCTGCTCCTCATCATCCACACCCTGCTCCTCATCATCTACACCCTGCTCCTCATCATCCACACCCTCCTCATCATCTACACCCTGCTCCTCATCATCCACACCCTCCTCATCATCATCTACACCATCCTCATTATTACCATCCACACCCTCCTCATCATCATCCACACCCTGCTCCTCATCATCCACACCCTCCTCCTCATCATCCACACCCTCCTCCTCCACACCCTGCTCCTCATCATCCACACCCTCCTCATCATCTACACCCTGCTCCTCATCATCTACACCCTCCTCATCATCATCCACACCCTCCTCATCATCTACACCCTCCTCATCTACACCCTGCTCCTCATCATCCACACCCTCCTCATCATCTACACCCTGCTCCTCATCATCTACACCCTCCTCATCATCATCTACACCATCCTCATCATTACCATCCACACCCTCCTCATCATCATCTACACCCTGCTCCTCATCATCCACACCCTCCTCATCATCATCCACACCATCCTCATCCACACCCTCCTCATCATCATCCACACCCTCCTCCTCATCATCTACACCCTGCTCCTCATCATCCACACCCTCCTCATCATCTACACCCTGCTCCTCATCATCCCACCCTCCTCCTCCTCATCATCATCCACACCCTCCTCCTCCTCATCCACACCTTCCTAATCATTATCTACCCCTTCTTTTTCATCATCTACACCCTCCTCCTCTACACCCAGCCCCCTTGGCAGTAAGCTCCAGCTGCAGGAACATCACTGACCATTGATTCCTCCTGCATGTTACCCCTCATCATCATCTCCCCCCTGCTCCTCATCATCCCACCCTCCTCCTCCTCATCATCATCCACACCCTCCTCCTCCTCATCCACACCTTCCTAATCATTATCTACCCCTTCTTTTTCATCATCTACACCCTCCTCCTCTACACCCAGCCCCCTTGGCAGTAAGCTCCAGCTGCAGGAACATCACTGACCATTGATTCCTCCTGCATGTTGTCCCCTCCTCCTCCATGCTCCATGCGCTCTCTTCCTCAACATCTAATAACCATTCATGGTTGTTCATCCTCCGGCATCAGGTGACAGAAGCTGGGCTGAAATGATTCTTCTGACTCCTCCATTCCCTACAGAGGGACTAGATGTAGAAGAAGAAGAAGAGGGTCCATTTGCAGCTGCAGATGATGCCTGGGAGAAGGACGATGATGAAGGCTTGGTTATCCAGTCCACCTCCTCCTCCATGTTCTATAGCACGCCCACTGCCAGACAGGAAAGGAAGACGTGCACCTCATCATCATCTACACCATCCTCATCATTACCATCCACACCCTCCTCATCATCATCCACACCCTGCTCCTCATCATCCACACCCTCCTCATCATCATCTACACCATCCTCATTATTACCATCCACACCCTCCTCATCATCATCCACCCCCTCCTCCTCATCATCCACACCCTCCTCCTCATCATCCACACCCTCCTCCTCCACACCCTGCTCCTCATCATCCACACCCTCCTCATCATC
>NW_017307902.1:295079-307301 GCF_000935625.1 Nanorana parkeri
TCATCCACACCCTCCTCATCATCATCCACACCATCCTCATCCACCCCCTCCTCATCATCATCCACACCCTCCTCCTCATCATCTACACCCTGCTCCTCATCATCCACACCCTCCTCATCATCTACACCCTGCTCCTCATCATCCCACCCTCCTCCTCCTCATCATCATCCACACCCTCCTCCTCCTCATCCACACCTTCCTAATCATTATCTACCCCTTCTTTTTCATCATCTACACCCTCCTCCTCTACACCCAGCCCCCTTGGCAGTAAGCTCCAGCTGCAGGAACATCACTGACCATTGATTCCTCCTGCATGTTGTCCCCTCCTCCTCCATGCTCCATGCGCTCTCTTCCTCAACATCTAATAACCATTCATGGTTGTTCATCCTCGGGCATCAGGTGACAGAAGCTGGGCTGAAATGATTCTTCTGACTCCTCCATTCCCTACAGAGGGACTAGATGTAGAAGAAGAGGGTCCATTTGCAGCTGCAGATGATGCCTGGGAGAAGGACGATGATGAAGGCTTGGTTATCCAGTCCACCTCCTCCTCCATGTTCTATAGCACGCCCACTGCCAGACAGGAAAGGAAGACGTGCTCCGCCTCTCGGAGGTGCTGCCCGACCACCGCTCTGTGGAAGCAGAACCTGCTCGCCTCCTACTAGCTGCACATGAAGAACCTCTGACCCTCCCTTTAGTCCTCCCAAGACACAAGGACAATGGGGGGACTGACTCGTTTTATTATCGTCTATGGTAAGAGGAGGACTGGAGACTCAAATAAAGTTTTGGCTGAAGAAAAAAGGAATAAAAGAAGATTTAATGATACAAATCTGAAGACGACTTTTATCCACCAACATACAAAGAATCTCATCGTTATAACAACAGAAATATTTCATCATAAAATCCGTCTCCATATATTTCCCAGCATCAGACCTCTGATGTGCCACAAAAAAGTATTCGTATAGAAGACATTTCCCGCACTCATGACACCAATACACCTTGAGGGCTGTGTGCGTTCTCTGATGTTCGGTAAGACAAGACTTCTTTGAGAACCATTTCCCACACTCAGTAGACATTTCCCGCACTCATGACACTACTACACCTCCAGGGTTTTGTGGGATCTCTGATAAGACGAGTCTTCTGTGAAAAACATCTCTTGCACTCAAAGCAGAATTATCTCTACTCCCATGTGAGATTTCTGATGTCTGACAAGTGCTGATTTCCGTAGATAACTTTTCCCGCACTCGTGGCAGGAAAAGACCTTTTCCTGCGAGTGGCATATCAAGTGTTCAGTAAGATTGGACTTCCATGTAAAAGTTTTTCCACACTCGGAACAGGAATACGGCTTCTCCCCCGTGTGAGACCTCTGATGTGTTTTAAGATTCGACTTCTGGGAAAAACGTTTCCCACACTCGGGGCAGGAATACGGCTTCTCCCCCGTGTGAGATCTTTGATGTACAAGAAGGTCTGATTTCCATGGATAACTTTTCCCGCACTCAATACAAAAATATGGTTTCTCTCTTGTGTGCGATCTCTGATGTCTAACGAGGTCCGATTTCCGGGGAAAACATTTCTGGCACTCAGAGCAGGGATGTGGCTTTTCACCCGTGTGCAATTTCCGATATCCTGAATGATTGGTCTTCCCTGAAAAACTTTTCCCGCACTCAGAACAGGAATGAAGTGCCTCCCCCGTGTGAAATCTCTGATGTACAGAAAGACTTAATTCAGAGCTAAAAAATTTTCCACACTTAGGACATGAAAATGTCTCCTCCCCCAGAATTCCGGCACCATCCCCCACAGGACGAGGTCGCTCAGAGTCAGAGGGATTCCATGGTCTACCCACACTGTGACGTCCACCATCCATAGCTGAGCTCATTGTCTCTTCTCCCGCACAATCTGCTGTGATGTCCTCATCTTCCATCTTACAACCTGGAGATAAAGTCAGACGATCCTTTGAGGGTTCCTCCATGGCGTGTCCTGGAAACATAGAGACACATGATGGAGAGATATGAGAGGGTTAGATGACTTCACTCAACATTCCATCTGGATCAGGAGGTCTGAGGGAGCAGATGTTCTATGAGGAGGTCCCAACCAGCCGGGACTCCTCCCCTCTTCCGTCAAAGGGCCTCCTCCCAGATCACTACTACATTGACACAGCCTTGTCAGAAGTGGAGGAGCCAATGGGGAAGAGCATGCTCTTCAACCTAACCACAAGCCAGGGTCAGGTGTTGTCTGATAAACAAGAGGATCAGAGTATAAACTGGCAGCCCCTCTCCCGGATAACAGAAGAATATATTATGAGTCACCTGTGCTGATCTCTGTAGGCGTGTCCTCCTCTATGGATGTCCTCATCATCCTGGCCTCCTCCGTATATCGCTGATCATCCCTCACATACGTCTCTTCTACTTCACCCTCAACTTTCATCTTCATCTGATCTTCACCCTAAACCAGGAAAATGAAAGTAAATATCATCTTGTAGGATCCACTCATCATTTCCATCAGTCACTTCATGTTCTAGAAGCTCCGCCCCACCCACCTGGTCATGGTGGGGGATGGTGAGACCTTCCTGGGTGGAGTCCCGGGAATACAGGGGGCGGGGACACCTCTCATGGTGGGGGATGGTGAGATCTTCCTGGGTGGGATCCCGGGAATACAGGGGGCGGGGACATCTCTCATGGTGGGGGATGGTGAGATCTTCCTGGGTGGGGTCCCGGGAATACAGAGGGCGGGGACATCTCTCTGGTGGGTTCCTCTTACTGGATCCATCTGTAGGAAACACACACACTGACTGAATACATTGTTTCTATGTGTGTATCAGATGATGGGGGATGTAGGCGGAGCCTCCGTACTGCTCTCTCCTCTTACCCGGTGATGTGAGGGGCGGGGCATTCTCCATCACCACGTCCTTGTAGAGATCCCGGTGTCCTTCTAGATACTCCCACTCCTCCATGGAGAGATAGACAGAGACATCCTGACACCTTATAGGAACCTGACACACACAATGATACCGTCACCACCCAGACACGCCCCTTGTCTGTTCCTGGATCATGTCCCAGAATCCCCGGCACCGCCCACCTCTCCCGTCACCACCCAGACACGCCCCTTGTCTGTTCCTGGATCATGTCCCAGAATCCCCGGCACCGCTCACCTCTCCCGTCACCACCCAGACACGCCCCTTGTCTGTTCCTGGATCATGTCCCAGAATTCCCGGCACCGCTCACCTCTCCTGTCAGCAGCTCCATCATCTTCTTGGTGACTTCTAGAACCTTCTCCATGTTGGGTCTCTCGGGCTTTAGGGAGTCACATGGGGGCACTGTGATGGTCACATGATCACCGGACTTCAGAAGAGGAAAACTCTGGATGGAGAAACCAATAGGAACATCATGTTCGAATCCCAGAATCCTCCTCACCTCCCCGGTCAGGTCATGTGACCTCCCAGAATCCTCCTCACCTCTCCGGTCAGCAGGTAGATGATCTCCAGGGTGAGGTTTAGTATCCTCTCGGTCATGTGACTCCGGTCCTCCTCCATCATTGGTGCAGTCCTCTATGAAGGTCTCCCTGTAGACGGATAACATTGATATCAGAGAATGATCCGGATTGTGTTGGTTGCACAATAATAGGAGGAGGAGATCGGGAGGTGACATGGAGGTTTGGATGTAGGAGGATCTCTGGCCTCCGGTGGGATCTTCTCATTCTATCCTAACGGATAAAACTTTTATTGATGATGTTCAGTTTATGAACTTCGATTAGAAAAAAATCTGCCGGAGATACAAGGCATCACGAGTCCATGGAGACTGAGGACGGACGTGACGGGGGGAGGGGTTACTGGGTGTATATATAATATAATATCTTATTACCTCCTCTGCTGCCAGTTCCACAGATGTGTCTTCTCTATTTCCTCCCGCCTTACCTCTCACTTGGTACTTCCTATTTATAGGTGACATCACTTCCTGTCTGTATTCCATAGAGACTTCCTGTCTGGTTATAAGTGAGATCACCACCTTGTGGAGCTCAGAGGAACTGCAGCCCCGAGAAACATCTCGTAGTGTGAACTCGGCCTCGTGCTGTGTGTTCTGTATAGACGGGTCATCTCCACTCCCACCGAGAAGGATAGAGATATATGTCTGATAGGGATCAGTGGAGGGATTTCGGCTACTTACCTATTGTAGAGCCCTCTGCTATGTCGCTACTAAATCTAGTTCTATATCTGGACTGTAGTCAATCTAGATGCTGATTGTCTCTGAGTTCTGCTGGATTCCCTGAGTCTGGGGGATTGATTGCTTCCCACTGTTGCTGGGTTGGGGCCTCCAGCATACAGTGAGGGAGGATCCATCCTCAGGCTGTGACTATGCATCTGACTCTGACCAATCCCTGAGCAGGATGACTCAGAGGTGTGGCTGGAGGAAGGTGATAAAGGTTTGGGGACATTTACCAGAACTCTCTCTCTCCCCTGGGGCCCTCCCTGGGAGGAGGTCTGTGTGATACAGATGCCTGGCCTAGGCCTCAGCATGTGGCAGATACTGGGGGCCTAGAGGCCTAACATACTACTGGACTCCTGGTCTAGGCCTCATCATGTGGCAGATGTTGGGGGCCTAGAGGCCTAAGATACTACTGGACGCCTGGTCTGGGCCTCAGCATGTGGCAGGTACTGGGGGGCCTAGAGACCTAAGATACTACTGGACTCCTGGTCTAGGCCTCATCATGTGGCAGATGTTGGGGGCCTAAGATACTACTGGACGCCTGGTCTGGGCCTCAGCATGTGGTAGGTGCTGGGGGCCTAGAGGTCTAAGATACTACAGGATTCCTGGTCTAGGCCTGATAAGTCTGATTGTCGGGGCCGTAGTCGGCCTGGCTGGATTATAGTGGCATTTATCTGGTTAATTCCAGGTGTCAGGTGTACCCCCCCCCTGGGCGGAGTATGACTCTGTCATATTGTGGGACAGCCAATGGGAGGCACTTTAGTGTATGTACAGTACAGCAGCCAATCACTGAGTTTCTCTCTCAGCCAGTGGGGCCTGCTGGGAGAGTGTACATATACTGGTGGGAGCTGCCATGTGCTCTCTCTCTCGCCGGGACCAGCCAACCCCCCCCAGGTTAGGCCGAGGCCTGGGGGTGGGCATGGGCTGGTGTGAGGGACAAGGTTTCCCTGAGCCCGACAACATGGAGGAGGTCTGTGATGCCGAAAGAGGAAGAGAACCGGGACCAGTGCAGGCTCTTGAAGTACCCCGGAACTAAGTGGACTTCAGAGCATGGTCATTGTCTTTCCTGTTTTGAGGATCGGCATCCATCCTGCCCGTCTGCTACATCAATGGCCGTCCGCTGTCACCTAATTATATTTGCACTGATGTCCCTGTGACGTCTGGTGAGTCTGGAGCTCTTGATGGTTACCCTTAGACACCTAGAACCCCCCCATACCCTCTCTCCTCAGTGAAGATGTTCAATAAACCGTTTACTTAGCATTATACTACTGTAGTGGACCTCAGTCTGTGGGCACCAGAAGAAGGGCGGTTGGAGCTACTGGGTGGGCAGCTGAAGAACATCCCCCTAGACAGACTAGAGATGAACCGGGCAACCAGCGGCTCCTACGGGGGGTAAAAAGACAATCGATCTTCCGAGCCGAGTGTCCGCAACGAGGGCTACCGATACCAAGGAGGGGACATGGTACGAGTAGAGAAGGTCTACCTAGGACTATACCAAGTGAGAAGAGGGGAGAACCGTGGGAGATACCAACGTATACAGATCAGCAAGTTGTAGTAGCACCAATCTACCACTAGATGCCCGGCATATACCAAAACCTAGTGATAGGCAGTGACTACAGAGCCGTGTAATGGGTATAACAGGAAACGGTGGCACAGGAAGGGTCCTCTCATGACTCGGAGGGGGGTCTGCATCACCAAAAAGGACACGTGGGAAGGTTTTCATCAAGGTAGGTACGTCATATATTTCGATCCCTCTCGGTTGGGTGGGAATGCGCCATCTATAAGGATGTACAGAAGAAGGCCGTGATCACACTACGAGACGTTTCTCAGTTCCTCAGAGCTCCACCAGGTGGTGATCTCACCTATACGCAGGCAGGAAGTCTCTATGACTCCCACAGACAGGAAGTCTCTATGGAAAACGAACAGGAAGTGATGTCACATATAAATAAGAAGTGAGAGGCGAGCCGGGAGGAAGTAGAGAGGAGACATTGCTGGAACTGGCAGCAGAGGAGGTAATAATATATTATTTTCTATTTACACCCAGTAACCCCTCCCCCCGTCATGTGCGTCCTCGTCCTCCATAGTCACTGTGACGTCTTTTATCTCCGGCAGATTCTGATACACATACACACACACACGTATATATATGAACCCCTTCAGGGTCAGAACATTTTCCACACATATGTGGCCGGGGGGATATTGTCTTCGTTTTGGAGACGTGACCTCTTCACCTCAGCAGTCTCTTGTTTTAGGGATGACATTGGAATTCGGGTTATCCGATTTTAATTTTTGGTTCAGTTTGCGGTCGATTCATTTTGTCGCTCGCTTATCCATTGACCCCGGTCGGCAGCCGGTAATGGGAGGAGGAGGAGGAAGATAACTCCGCCCTGTCACTATAAGCGGGGGTGGGACATCAGCCATGGACTTAGGGTTGCCACCTGTCCGGGATTTGAGCCCTGTACGTGCTGTGTCAGGCCAGCTGGACCCCGGACACAAGATGTCAGGTGGACAAAGGCAACCTCGGGGTCCTGGTGTTCCAACATAAGTGCATGGAGGAGGTACGGGACACGGAGAGACACTGCAACCCGGGGAGCAAGGAGGTGTCTGAAACACGGGGCATCCTGGCTGTCCCTCCTCTCTCTCCTGGCTGTCTCTCCTCACTCTCTCCTGGCTGTCTCTCCTCTCTCTCCCATAATTCTGCCCCTGTACACAACACTGGTTCGGCCTCATCTGCAGTATGCGGTTCAGTTTTGGTCTCCTATCCACAGAAAGGACGTCCCAGAGCTGGAGAGAGTCCAGAGAAGGACAACCAAACTAATCAAGGGGCTGGAGGACCTAAACTATGAGGAAAGACTATACTCAGGACAAGAGGAGAACGAGATAATTCTCTATTGTCCATCCACAGAGAGACCTCCAGAGATCACATGACCACATCCATGAAGATGGACATCGATCGGAATCGCATGTCCGAGAGGATACTAAACCTCACCCTGGAGATCATCTGCCTGCTGACCAGAGAGGTGAGGAGGATGCTGGGAGGTCACATGACCTGACCGGAGAGGTGAGGAGGATTCTGGGAGGTCACATGACCTGACCGGACGGGTGAGGAGGATTCTGGGAGGTCACATGACCTGACAGGGAGAGGTGAGGGGGATTCTGGGAGGTCACATGACCTGACCGGGGAGGTGAGGGGGATTCTGGAAATATCACTGTTTTTCTTTCACTACAGAGATTTCCTCACTTGAAGTCTGGTGACCATGTGACCATCACAGTGTATCCGCCTCATTCCGCGACACCGGAGAAAAACTGCAATAAGAAGATTCTAGAAGTCACCAAGAAGATGGTGGAGCTGCTGACGGGAGAGGTGAGCGGTGCCGGGGATTCTGGGACATGATCCAGGAACAGACAAGGGGCGTGTCTGGGTGGTGACGGGAGAGGTGAGCGGTGCCGGGGATTCTGGGACATGATCCAGGAACAGACAAGGGGCGTGTCTGGGTGGTGACGGGAGAGGTGAGCGGTGCCGGGGATTCTGGGACATGATCCAGGAACAGACAAGGGGCGTGTCTGGGTGGTGACGGGAGAGGTGAGCGGTGCCGGGGATTCTGGGACATGATCCAGGAACAGACAAGGGGCGTGTCTGGGTGGTGACGGGAGAGGTGAGCGGTGCCGGGGATTCTGGGACATGATCCAGGAACAGACAAGGGGCGTGTCTGGGTGGTGACGGGAGAGGTGAGCGGTGCCGGGGATTCTGGGACATGATCCAGGAACAGACAAGGGGCGTGTCTGGGTGGTGACGGGAGAGGTGAGCGGTGCCGGGGATTCTGGGACATGATCCAGGAACAGACAAGGGGCGTGTCTGGGTGGTGACGGGAGAGGTGAGCGGTGCCGGGGATTCTGGGACATGATCCAGGAACAGACAAGGGGCGTGTCTGGGTGGTGACGGGAGAGGTGAGCGGTGCCGGGGATTCTGGGACATGATCCAGGAACAGACAAGGGGCGTGTCTGGGTGGTGACGGGAGAGGTGAGCGGTGCCGGGGATTCTGGGACATGATCCAGGAACAGACAAGGGGCGTGTCTGGGTGGTGACGGGAGAGGTGAGCGGTGCCGGGGATTCTGGGACATGATCCAGGAACAGACAAGGGGCGTGTCTGGGTGGTGACGGGAGAGGTGAGCGGTGCCGGGGATTCTGGGACATGATCCAGGAACAGACAAGGGGCGTGTCTGGGTGGTGACGGGAGAGGTGAGCGGTGCCGGGGATTCTGGGACATGATCCAGGAACAGACAAGGGGCGTGTCTGGGTGGTGACGGGAGAGGTGAGCGGTGCCGGGGATTCTGGGACATGATCCAGGAACAGACAAGGGGCGTGTCTGGGTGGTGACGGGAGAGGTGAGCGGTGCCGGGGATTCTGGGACATGATCCAGGAACAGACAAGGGGCGTGTCTGGGTGGTGACGGGAGAGGTGAGCGGTGCCGGGGATTCTGGGACATGATCCAGGAACAGACAAGGGGCGTGTCTGGGTGGTGACGGGAGAGGTGAGCGGTGCCGGGGATTCTGGGACATGATCCAGGAACAGACAAGGGGCGTGTCTGGGTGGTGACGGGAGAGGTGAGCGGTGCCGGGGATTCTGGGACATGATCCAGGAACAGACAAGGGGCGTGTCTGGGTGGTGACGGGAGAGGTGAGCGGTGCCGGGGATTCTGGGACATGATCCAGGAACAGACAAGGGGCGTGTCTGGGTGGTGACGGGAGAGGTGAGCGGTGCCGGGGATTCTGGGACATGATCCAGGAACAGACAAGGGGCGTGTCTGGGTGGTGACGGGAGAGGTGAGCGGTGCCGGGGATTCTGGGACATGATCCAGGAACAGACAAGGGGCGTGTCTGGGTGGTGACGGGAGAGGTGAGCGGTGCCGGGGATTCTGGGACATGATCCAGGAACAGACAAGGGGCGTGTCTGGGTGGTGACGGGAGAGGTGAGCGGTGCCGGGGATTCTGGGACATGATCCAGGAACAGACAAGGGGCGTGTCTGGGTGGTGACGGGAGAGGTGAGCGGTGCCGGGGATTCTGGGACATGATCCAGGAACAGACAAGGGGCGTGTCTGGGTGGTGACGGGAGAGGTGAGCGGTGCCGGGGATTCTGGGACATGATCCAGGAACAGACAAGGGGCGTGTCTGGGTGGTGACGGTATCATTGTGTGTGTCAGGTTCCTATAAGGTGTCAGGATGTCTCTGTCTATCTCTCCATGGAGGAGTGGGAGTATCTAGAAGGACACCGGGATCTCTACAAGGACGTGGTGATGGAGAATGCCCCGCCCCTCACATCACCGGGTAAGAGGAGAGAGCAGTACGGAGGCTCCGCCTACATCCCCCATCATCTGATACACACATAGAAACAATGTATTCAGTCAGTGTGTGTGTTCCCTACAGATGGATCCAGTAAGAGGAACCCACCAGAGAGATGTCCCCGCCCCCTGTATTCCCGGGACTCCACCCAGGAAGATCTCACCATCCCCCACCATGAGAGATGTCCCCGCCCCCTGTATTCCCGGGACTCCACCCAGGAAGATCTCACCATCCCCCACCATGAGAGATGTCCCCGCCCCCTGTATTCCCGGGACTCCACCCAGGAAGATCTCACCATCCCCCACCATGAGAGATGTCCCCGCCCCCTGTATTCCCGGGACTCCACCCAGGAAGATCTCACCATCCCCCACCATGAGAGATGTCCCCGCCCCCTGTATTCCCGGGACTCCACCCAGGAAGATCTCACCATCCCCCACCATGAGAGATGTCCCCGCCCTCTGTATTCCCGGGACTCCACCCAGGAAGATCTCACCATCCCCCACCATGAGAGATGTCCCCGCCCTCTGTATTCCTGGGACTCCACCCAGGAAGATCTCACCGTCCCCCACCATGAGAGATGTCCCCACCCTCTGTATTCCCGGGACTCCACCCAGGAAGATCTCACCATCCCCCACCATGATCAGGTAGATGGTTACCAACTATTGGTAGTTATGTTTTATATACAAGTGTGTTTGTTATAATACATTTCTTTTATATTCAGTGTAACAACCTCGAGGATTATACTATCGTTGTTAAAGAAGAATACGAAGATGAGGATGAGGAGTACGGGGTGATGAAGGAGGTTTCTGAAGGACACATGGACCTCTACAGGGACATTATGATGGAACCATCTAGTAAGAGGAACCCACCAGAGAGATGTCCCCGTCCTCTGTATTCCCGGGACTCCACCCAGGAAGATCTCACCATCCCCCACCATGAGAGATGTCCCCGTCCTCTGTATTCCCGGGACTCCACCCAGGAAGATCTCACCGTCCCCCACCATGATCAGGTGGGTGGAGTTGAGGGGGCGGGAACATAAAGTGATGGAACGCTCTGACATGTGGAGATGACGTGTGGACTCTACAAGATGAGATCTTCTATGTGATGTCACATCATAAATACTTCTATGTCACAGATGAGACTTTCTGCCGTTCTGTTGGTTTAGGGTGAAGATCTGATGAAGATGAAAGTTGAGGGTGAAGTAGAAGAGACGTATGTGAGGGATGATCAGCGATATACGGAGGAGGAGGCCGGGATGATGAGGACGTCCATAGAGGAGGATGGAACGACGAGGATGTCCATAGTGGAGGACGCTACTATCAAGATCAGCATAGGTGGGTCATAATATATTCTTCTGTTATCTCTGTTCCTACACACTGATTGGTTGAGAGGTGGGCGGAGCCGAGTGATATCAGCCAGTAATAGGTTGATAATTGCCACCTCCCTGTACAGATACTTGTCCGGCTGGTTGGGACCTCCTCATAGAACATCCGCTCCCTCAGACCTCCTGATCCAGATGGAATGTTGAGTGAAGTCATCTAACCCTCTCATATCTCTCCGTCATGTGTCTCTATGTTTCCAGGACACGCCATGGAGGAACCCTCAAAGGATCGTCTGACTTTATCTCCAGGTTGTAAGATGGAAGATGAGGACATCACAGCAGATTGTGCGGGAGAAGAGACAATGAGCTCAGCTATGGATGATGGACCTCACAGTGTGGATAGACCATGGACTCCCTCTGACTCTGAGAGACCTCGTCCTGTGGGGGATGGTGCCGGAATTCAGGGGAAGAAGACATCTTCCTGCCCTGAGTGCGGGAAATGTGTTTCACACAAGTCTTGTCGTGCTAGACATAAGAAATTTTACACGAGTGAAAATTTATATCCCTGCTCTGAGTGGGAAAAGTGTATTTCGCAGGAATCGGACCTTGTTATACGTGACATTTCTGACACAGGTGAAAAGCCGCATCGCTGTCCTGAGTGCGGGAGAAGCTTTTCACAGAAAGCAGAATTTGTAATGCATCAAAGATCTCACTCGGGGCAGAAGCCATATTCGTGTCCTGAGTGCGGGAAAGGTTTTTTACAGAAGTCATGTCTTGCCAGACATCAGAGACTGCACACGGGTGTAAAAGTGTATTCCTGCCCCGAGTGTGGAAAGTGTTTTCCATGTAAATCAGACCTGACCACACATCATAGATCTCACACGGGCGAGAAGCCGTATTCCTGCGGCAAGTGCAGGAAATGTTTTTCACAGAAGTCCCATCTTTACACACATCAAAGATCCCACACCGGCGAGAAGCCGTATTCCTGCGGCGAGTGCGGGAAATGTTTTTCACAGAAGTCCAACCTTACCCAGCACCAGCAACGCCACACGCGGAAAAGGCCGTTTTCCTGCCCCGAGTGTGAGGAAAGCTTTCAGCTGAAATCAGAACTCCTCTCACATCGGAGATCGCACGCGGAGGACAAACCATATCACTGCCCCGAGTGCGGGAAAGGTTTTACACGGAAATCAGACCTCGTTATACATCAGAGATCTCACAGAGGGCTTAAGTGATGGACCGACTGGTCTTGGTACCATTCAGATCGCCCACGATAGTGCCTGAGCCCCACGGACGTCTACGTGGGCCGAATTTGGTCATTTTTTTCCTAGCCTTCAAGACCAATGTCCAAACTTTTTGGTAAAAAC
>NW_017307902.1:307315-315447 GCF_000935625.1 Nanorana parkeri
CTATCTTCTAATAATAAACCATCAGTGATGACGTTTCCCCCATCTCTGTCCTCTGCTTCCTTCATTACATCTCTAGGTCTGAGGCCGCAAGGTTCTATCGGCGCTGAACTTTCAAGTTCCGGTTCCAGTACTCTGTCCTCCAATCAGAAAAAGCCTTGAGTTCCTTCCAATGAATGGGAGGGGCTCTGTGATTGGAGGAGGTGCGGATGAATGTCACGCTCTCCCCTCCTCCAATCCAATCTCCTGTATGACATGAAGAAGCAATGTCCTCCCAATGTAAATCCAACGGCAACCTACATCATCCAAGGTGGTAGGTCCATCATCAACCACATCGAGAGTGACCTCCCTCGGACATGGTGACCCGCGCCATGATGATCCCGTCACTCCTTCCCCTGGCTCCAGAAGTTGGGGGCTGGGGCGGGAGGGCCAAACTGAACACGTGTGGTTGGTGGTTGACCCAAACCCGAAGCTGATCCCTACATTGAGGAAGACGTACTCCTATCCTGACTATGGGGAACTTTTTCCACAGAGGTTTTGTCTTCAGAGGACCAACGCAATCCCTCAAGGTGTATTGGCATCCTGAGTGTATGTGGTGGGAGGGGGTCTGTAGTATACTCCAATGATGAGTTATATCATTCCACCCGGAATTCCTCCTTTACGATCTCCAACCACAAGACCATCCCAGAGATCTCCTTATCACAGCGAGACCATCCCAGAGATCTCCTCCTTATCATAGCGGGACCGCCCCAGAGATCTCCTCATCACAGCGAGACCATCCCAGAGATCTCCCCCTTATCACAGCGAGACCATCCCAGATATCTCCTCCTTATCACAGCGGGACCATCCCAGAGATCTCTCCCTTATCACAGCGGGACCGCCCCAGAGATCTCCTCATCACAGCGAGACCATCCCAGAGATCTCCCCCTTATCACAGCGGCACCATCCCAGAGATCTCCCCCTTATCACAGCGAGACCATCCCGGAGATCTCCTCCTTATCACAGCGAGACCATCCCAGAGATCTCCTCCTTATCACAGAGAGACCATCCCAGAGATCTCCCCCTTATCATAGCGAGACCATCCCAGAGATCTCCCCCTTATCACAGCGGGACCATCCCAGAGATCTCCCCCTTATCACCATCCCAGAGATCTCCCCCTTATCACCATCCCAGAGATCTGCCCCTTATGTTTGTGGGAGTGGCGCTCAGATCGGGGAGGGATGTTGATTGGTTGCATGTAGTGTGAAGTGCTGCCTCAGAGGAGAGATAAAACCTGATCACTGTTTGCTGACCAGTATCTGTGACTCCAGTGTCTGCTCTCCTCCTGGGGGATCTGGCTGAAAGATTCCTCCACCGTGCGGGAAAGGTTGCACGTGCTGGTGAGCGGATCCAGAGACTGCTGTACCAGAAAGAGACCCTGAGTGTCCGGATTCTACAGAGACATGATGCAAGCGTCGCTACTGCTACTGGGTGGCACAAGCTGCTGCTTCTGGAGAGGAGAAAACCACCTACCGACGCGGGGAGCCACAATCCAAGCTGCGAGAGCAGTGAGAGGCCATTGGCCACTCTGATATTGAGTCTTTACATCAGTTGGCTCAGTATTGTGCAGGTCGGCCGCGGCAGTTCAGATTTATCTGCGTATGTAAAGTGCTTCTATGACTTCCTGTTTGCCATTGTTGTTCCTGAAGGTGAACCCCTTTGAGGTTGAAGGTGAACCCCTTTGAGGTTGAACGTGAACCCCATTGAGGTTGAATGTGAAACCCTTTGAGGTTGAACGTGAACCCCTTTGAGGTTGAATGTGAGATCCTTTGAGGTTGAATGTGAACCCCTTTGAGGTTGAATGTGAAACCCCTTTGAGGTTGAACGTGAAACCCCTTTGAGGTTGAACGTGAACCCCTTTGAGGTTGAACGTGAACCCCTCTGAGGTTGAACGTGAAACCCCTCTGAGGTTGAACGTGAACCCCTCTGAGGTTGAATGTGAACCCCTCTGAGGTTGAACGTGAACCCCTCTGAGGTTGAATGTGAACCCCTCTGAGGTTGAACGTGAACCCCTCTGAGGTTGAATGTGAGCCCCTTTGAAACTTGAAGACTGGTTCTGGCCACTTTCATAGTCAATATGTAAGAGATTGTCAGATGAAGGGTGAAACCTGTGGCCATAGGCTGCCCCCCCTAACCATCCCCAGTCCTTGAAGACCCCGGGGGGGCGGTGAAGGTTCCTGATCTCGGCACATCTCCTAAACTTCTCTACTTTCTGTCTGTTCAATGCCTCACCGTCCATGAATGAGGACCACAGACTTAAGATTTAAATCTGAACATTTCTCATACCAGTGAGATCTCCTCCTTATCACAGCGAGACCATCCCAGAGATCTCCTCCTTATCACAGCGGGACCATCCCAGAGATCTCCCCCTTATCACAGCGGGACCATCCCAGAAATGAGGGTGGCACGGTGTTCAGTACTGCCACCCTCATTCTCTCCACATAGTTTGGGGCTCACCATAGAAAAGATGGAAGAGAGTTTCTCTATGTGAGATGTCATCTGATGATCATGTATTTGGAGGAATTCCGGGTGGAATGATATAGGACTCTTTGAACTCATAAGCTTATCATTGGAGTATACTACAGACCCCGCCCCCCTCCCCCCAAGATTTATCAGAAGGGGACAGTTGGCTCCTTCAATAAGTACAAAACATGAGAATAAAACTGAAAAGAAAACATTTAATAATACAAAACTGAAAAAAAAGAATAGATCTCCCCGACTCTTCATCCAGAGGACATACCTAGCTCCTCTCTCACCATGATGTCTTCCTGGGAAGGGAGATCAGACTACACTGCTAGAGGGACTCAACCAGCAGTGCCCCCCCCCAGCAGAGGAAGCCAGACACAACTTTGAAGTCTTTATCAGCTATCATCTCTGAGCTGTTCCTTGAGAAGAGCTCAGCCACGTGTTTTCTGAAAGCTCCCAGTGTCAGATCTCTGATGAGTCATATAGAAAACATTTCCCGCACTAAGGACACTAAGACACCTCCAGGGTTGTGTGCGATCTCTGATGCCTGACAAGACAAGACTTCTGTGAAAAACATTTCCTGCACTCAGGACAGGAATAAGGCTTCTCCCCCGTGTGGGTTCTCTGATGTTTGTTTAGACTGGTATTTTGTGAGAAACGTTTTCCACACTCAGGACAAGAATAAGGCTTCTCCCCCGTGTGAGATCTCATATGAATAATCAGATAGTCCGGCTGGGAAAAACTTTTCCCACACTCAAGGCATGAATACGGCTTCTCTCCTGAGTGAGACCTCCTATGAGAAGAAAAATGGCTCGACTTCGAGAAACCTCTCCCACACTCAGGGCAGGAATAAGGCTTCTCCCCCGTGTGAGATCTTTGATGTACAACAAGGTCTGGTTTCTGTGAAAAGCATTTTCCACAGTCGGCACAGGAATACGGCTTCTCCCCCGTGTGCAATCTCTGATGTATGGTAAGCTTGGACTTATCTGAGAAACCTTTCCCACACTCAGAACAAAAATACACTTTTTCGCCCGTGTGAGATCTTTGATGTTTAACAAGGACTGATTTCCATGGAAAACTTTTCCCACACTCGGTGCAGGAATAAGGCTTCTCTCCTGTGTGAGATTTTCGATGTTTGAGAAGTGCAGATTTCCGTGAAAAATGTTTCCCGCATTCCGCGCACGAAAACAGCTTTTGACCCGTGTGGCATGCCTGATGTTCATTAAGACTGACCTTTCCTGAAAAACATTTCCCACATTCAAGGCAGGCAAATGGCTTCTCCCCCGTGTGTGATCTTTGATGTGTAACAAGTTGTGATTTCTGTGTATGACTTTTCCCGCACTCTGTACAGGAATACGGCTTCTCCCCTGTATGCAGTCTCTGATGTCCGATAAGACTGGACTTATCTAAATAACTTTTCCCACACTCGGGACAGGAAAATGGCTTCTCCCCCGTGTGAGATCTGTAATGTATGTCCAGTTTTGATTTATAAATAAAACGTTTCCCGCACTCAGGGCAGGAATGAAGCTCCTCACCCGAGTGGTATTTCTGATGTCTGACCATTTCTGCTTTACGAAGATAACTTTTCCCGCACTCAGGACAGGAAAACCTCTTCTCCCCCTGAATTCCGGCACCATCCCCCACAGGACGAGGTTGCTCAGAGTCAGAGGGATTCCATGGTCCATCCACACTGTGACGTCCACCATCCATAGCTGAGCTCATTGTCTCTTCTCCCGCACAATCTGCTGTGATGTCCTCATCTTCCATCTTACAACCTGGAGATAAAGTCAGACGATCCTTTGAGGGTTCCTCCATGGCGTGTCCTGGAAACATAGAGACACATGATGGAGAGATATGAGAGGGTTAGATGACTTCACTCAACATTCCATCTGGATCAGGAGGTCTGAGGGAGCGGATGTTCTATGAGTAGGTCCCAACTAGCTGTACAAGGTTACCCCTATGACTGGCAGATATCACTCAGTTCCCGCCTTTCTCTGGACCAATCAGTGTGCAGGAACAGAGCACAGATAACAGAAGAATATAATATGACCCACCTGTGCTGATCTCTGTAGGCGTGTCCTCCTCTATGGATGTCCTCATCATTCTGGCCTCCTCCGTATATCGCTGATCATCCCTCACATACGTCTCTTCTACTTCACCCTCAACTTTCATCTTCATCAGATCTTCACCCTAAACCAGGAAAATGAAATATGAATAATCAGATAGTCCGGCTGTGAAAATTTTTTCCCACACTCAAGGCATGAAAACGGCTTCTCACCTGTATGAGACCGCTTATGAGCATTAAGATTGCCCAACTGTGAAAAACGTTTCCCACACTCATTACAGGAATACGGTTTCTCCCCTGTGTGGCATCTTTGATGTTGAATAAGCTCTGACTTCCGTGAAAAACATTTTCCACAGTCAGGGCAGGAATACGGCTTCTCCCCCGTGTGCGATCTCTGATGTTTGGTAAGACTAGACTTATCTAAAAAGCTTTTCCCGCACTCTGAGCACAAATACGGCTTCTCCCCCGTGTGCAACCTCTGATGTTTCCCAAGGCAAGACTTATCTGAAAAGATTTTCCCACACTCAGCGCAAATATACGGCTTCTCCCCTGTGTGCAATCTCTCATGTTTGGTAAGGCTGATCTTATCGTAAAAACTTTTCCCGCACTCAGAGCAAACATAAGGCTTCTCCCCTGTGTGAGATCTTTGATGTATAAGAAACGCTGATCTCCAAAGAAAACTTTTCCCACACTCAGGACAGGAATACAGTTTCTTGCCTGTGTGTAATCTCTGATGTATACACAGCTTTGCCTTATCTGAAAAACCTTTCCCGCAAACAAGACAGGAATGTGTCTTCTCTTCTGTGTGCAATATCTGATGTCTGCAAAGACTGGACTTATCTGAAAAACATTTCTGGCACTCAAGGCATGAATACGGCTTCTCTCCTGTGTGAGACCTCCTATGAGAAGAAAGATGGCTTGACTGTGAGAAACATTTCCCACAATCAGGGCAGGAATACGGCTTCTCCCCCGTGTGAGATCTTTGATGTACAACAAGGTCTGGTTTCTGTGAAAAGCATTTTCCACAGTCGGCACAGGAATACGGCTTCTCCCCCGTGTGCAATCTCTGATGTATGGTAAGCTTGGACTTATCTGAGAAACCTTTCCCACACTCAGAACAAAAATACACTTTTTCGCCTGTGTGAGATCTTTGATGTGTAACAAGGACTGATTTCCATGGAAAACTTTTCCCGCACTCGGTGCAGGAATACGGCTTCTCTCCTGTGTGAGATTTTCGATGTTTGAGAAGTGCTGATTTCCGTGGATAACATTTCCCGCACTCGGCGCACGAAAACAGCTTTTGACCCGTGTGGCATGCCTGATGTTCATTAAGACTGACCTTTCCTGAAAAACATTTCCCACATTCAAGGCAGGCAAATGGCTTCTCCCCCGTGTGTGATCTTTGATGTGTAACAAGTTGTGATTTCTGGGTATAACTTTTCCCGCACTCTGTACAGGAATACGGCTTCTCCCCTGTATGCAGTCTCTGATGTCCGATAAGACTGGACTTATCTAAATAACTTTTCCCACACTCGGGACAGGAAAATGGCTTCTCCCCCGTGTGAGATCTGTAATGTATGTCCAGTTTTGATTTATAAATAAAACGTTTCCCGCACTCAGGGCAGGAATGAAGCTCCTCACCCGAGTGGTATTTCTGATGTCTGACCATTTCTGCTTTACGAAGATAACTTTTCCCGCACTCAGGACAGGAAAACCTCTTCTCCCCCTGAATTCCGGCACCATCCCCCACAGGACGAGGTCGCTCAGAGTCAGAGGGATTCCATGGTCCATCCACACTGTGACGTCCACCATCCATAGCTGAGCTCATTGTCTCTTCTCCCGCACAATCTGCTGTGATGTCCTCATCTTCCATCTTACAACCTGGAGATAAAGTCAGACGATCCTTTGAGGGTTCCTCCATGGCGTGTCCTGGAAACATAGAGACACATGATGGAGAGATATGAGAGGGTTAGATGACTTCACTCAACATTCCATCTGGATCAGGAGGTCTGAGGGAGCGGATGTTCTATGAGTAGGTCCCAACTAGCTGTACAAGGTTACCCCTATGACTGGCAGATATCACTCAGTTCCCGCCTTTCTCTGGACCAATCAGTGTGCAGGAACAGAGCACAGATAACAGAAGAATATAATATGACCCACCTGTGCTGATCTCTGTAGGCGTGTCCTCCTCTATGGATGTCCTCATCATTCTGGCCTCCTCCGTATATCGCTGATCATCCCTCACATACGTCTCTTCTACTTCACCCTCAACTTTCATCTTCATCAGATCTTCACCCTAAACCAGGAAAATGAAAGTAAATATCATCTCGTAGGATCCCCACGTTGTCTCCACAACTCCCTTCATGTTCTAGAAGCTCCGCCCCACCCACCTGATCATGGTGGCGGATGGTGAGATCTTCCTGTGTGGGATCCCGGGAATACAGAGGACGGGGACATCTCTCTGGTGGGTTCCTGTAGTTGGATGACTCCTCCATGTTCTCTCGGAACAGATCTTTGTGTCCTTTTGGAAGCTCTGACTCCTCCTTCACTCCGTACTTCTCATCATCCTCTTTTATCTCTTCTTTAACATAAAGTTTAGAATCTCTCTGAATAAGAAATAATAAAAGTGACAAATGGTAACAATGTAGATAAAGTTTAGATCCCAGAGATACCATCAGAGATTGTCCATCACCCACCTGATCACGGTGAGGGATGGTGAGATCTTCCTGGGTGGGGTCCCGGGAATACAGGGGGCGGGGACATCTCTCATGGCGGGGGACGATCGTTTGAAATGGGCGGGGTTTGAGGGATATCATCGCCCTCTCTGTAAAGTGCGGCAACCCAACAGCTCTGGCTGAGAACGCAGTGATGGAGGTCCAATGACACAACTGCCATGAAATCAGGGCCGGCTCTATAACCAGGGAGCCTGATGGCGGATACAAGAGACTGCTAAGGTGAAGAGGTCGCACGCCTCCAAAAGTGACGTCTAGGTTACCACCCCCGTACACAGGTAGACCTTCTGACCTTGAAGGGGTTAACGTGTTTCCACCCCATGTATGCGTGTAGCCGACTCTACCGGGGATGAAGGAGGTCACGAGGAGTATGGGGGGGACCAAAGCTCACATAGTGGGGGGAGGGGAGGGGGTTACTGGGTGTATATATAACATAATATCTTATTACCTCCTCTGCTGCCAGTTCCAGCAATGCCTCCTCTCTACTTCCTCCCAACTCACCTGGAACTTCCTATTTATAGGTGACGTCACTTCCTGTCATAGAGACTTCCTGTCTGGGTATAGGTGAGATCACCACCTGGTGGAGCTCAGAGGAACTGCAGCCCAGAGAAAAACCTCTCGCTGTGTGTGTATGTTCTGTATGTAGATGGGGGTGATGGGAAGGGGGACCCGGAATCCCTCATCATCGAAGATTGGGACATACTTTACAGGTACAAGTTCGAGATTATCTTTGGGGGGGGGATACAAGGCTATCAGCACCAGCTTCTCCTAGTGGGACTGGACAGGAGAGCAATAAATCACAGGGTAACGCACAGGACAATCATACGCATTCA
>NW_017307902.1:315472-317584 GCF_000935625.1 Nanorana parkeri
CGCACGAAGACTTGGCACGGACCCTAGATAGCTCCAAGACCTCAGATGTGCTGGAGCGCGAGGGGTGTATAGAGACACAGGATGTAGGGGCATACCAAACAAAGAGGACATGGAGGCGGGGTAATATTGCCAGACTGGAAAACACTCACAAGGAAGAGATACGGACATTAAAAGTCTTAGGAGCCCCGGGGGAAATGGACTGGAGGAGGACATGGACCCCAACCGGACTGGACAAGCAACAGCAAGTTATCGATAAACAGACCAACGCGATCCGAGACCTGACATATCACATTGACGAAAACGGGAGAAAACGCAACAACGTGCGACTGCGCGGTATACCCGAGACGACCGAGTCACATGACCTGCTACTAACAGCCAAAACTATATTAAAGGGGAACTATGAGGGGGGGGGGAGGGGCTTGTCACTCCTCCTCATAGTTCGGGGCGACGTGTGACAATGAGACTGTCACAGGTCGGCTCAGTAGATCGGGAGGTGAGAGAACACATACCGGCGTTCGCTCACCTCTCGATCCTGTCACGGCTCTCTGCCGCGACAGGGGGAGGGGGCTGGATTCCCCCCTCCCCGCTCCGATCTGCCAGCGCTGACTGGCGGAACGGACGGGGGCGGGTACAGCCTCTGGATAGCTGTCACTCACGCAGCCGGATCCAGACATCGATGTCGGGATCCGCTCCGGCGTCTCAGCCTAGGGTGACTGGAGGACTCTAGTTTGTGTCCTCCCGTTACCCTGAGGAGAACTATGGGGGAAAAATGCACCTTGCAGTCCCAAAAAAAATCCGGAGGCGGCATTCAAAAACCCGGACGCGGCATTCAAAAACCCGGACGCGGCATTCAAAAACCCGGACGCGGCATTCAAAAACCCGGACCGTCCGGGTGAATCCCGGACAGGCGGCCACCCTTCCGGAACTACCCCCAACGCAAATACCCGGAGTGGCCACTGGAACTGATTTACAACGGGAGGATGGCGGAGATGGGGACGGACTACAGTGAAGCCCGCCGAGGATCAAATTTAGTATACAATAACATAAGGGATAGAGGGAGGGCAGAGATTAGTGGCTGGAACGATGGCTCTCCGCCCCCCGGCCCCCCCAGGGAGGGGGGGGGGACATTACTGGGACGGGAATTCAAAAACCCGGACGCGGCATTCAAAAACCCGGACGCGGCATTCAAAAACCCGGACCGTCCGGGTGAATCCCGGACAGGCGGCCACCCTTCCGGAACTACCCCCAACGCAAATACCCGGAGTGGCCACTGGAACTGATTTACAACGGGAGGATGGCGGAGATGGGGACGGACTACAGTGAAGCCCGCCGAGGATCAAATTTAGTATACAATAACATAAGGGATAGAGGGAGGGCAGAGATTAGTGGCTGGAACGATGGCTCTCCGCCCCCCGGCCCCCACAGTGAGGGGGGCGGGGCATTACTGGTACGGAGAAAGTTATATTTGAATTGAAGTGTTATGATGATAGAAACATAGAACCAGGCTTGAACGGACAGACTTTTTGGCCATTACAACCCCCAACCGGGCCCCCTTCTTATAAGGGCTCTTCTTGTATGGTACACGTGTAGGACACGGAAGAGGAGGAGGAGGAAGTCCTACATACAAGAACGTGACAAATGTATAAATGTTGTGAAGTTAAATGGAATAGAAATGTGTAAGAGGTGGGATGGAGGAACTGAACGGGAGGGCGAAGAAGCTACATATGAGGTTGACTGTGTGATATGTCGTCCTAATCAGCGGCGTAACAATCACCATAGCGACCCAGGCGGTCGCTATGGGGCACAGTGGGGCCCGGCCAGATGCCGTGCGGTGTCGCCTGGGTCGCTATGGCATCCTCTGCCGGCGGCTTTCACTGGCGGTAATCTGTGCAGCGGCGCGTTCCTCTCCACAGAGTCAAATGAGAGCCGGCTGCGGCGGTGGAGGAGGCGGGGCCCGTGGTCGGCAACAGGGGAGGAGGCGGGGCCCGGTGACGGAGAAGGAGGCGGGCACGGCGACAGAGAAGGAGAACACGCCCGCTGTTCAGATCATCTGTGCAGGCCGGACCCGGTGTTCTATCGACGTCGCCAGCCTGTGGAGGAGGCGGGGGCCCG
>NW_017307902.1:317855-322936 GCF_000935625.1 Nanorana parkeri
CTCGGCGGCAGGGGAGGAGGCGGGCCTCCGTGACGTAGGAGGGAAAGGAGTGCGACCAGCCCACCCGAGGGTGACCCTGCAGAGCCCACCATAGAGCTGTGTCTGTGACAGACCGCACCCCCACATGCCATAGCGACCCAGGCCGGGCCCCCCTGCGCCCGGGCCCCATAGCGGCCGCCTGGGTCGCTATGGCGATTGTGACGCCACTGGCCGGATTGACCATATATGGATGCACCAGCGACTATTAGATTGTGACCCAGAGATTGAAATGGGGGGGGTCGATACTTTGGTCGGACCGAATAACATATGAATAGAAATATATATATACCTATAGAAGGAATTTCACGCACGCCAGACACTAATACGCCTCCAGGGCTGTGTGGATGTAAATCCAACGGCAACCTACATCATCCAAGGTGGTAGGTCCATCATCAACCACATCGAGAGTGACCACCCTCGGACATGGTGACCCCGCGCCATGATGATCCCGTCCCGTCACTCCTTCCCTTGACTGCAGAAGTTGGGGGCTGGGGCGGGAGGGCCAAACTGAACACGTGTGGTTGGTGGTTGACCCAAACCCGAAGCTGATCCCTACATTGAGGAAGACGTACTCCTGTCCTGACTATGGGGAACTTTTTCCACAAAGGTTTTGTCTTACCAGATATCAGAGGACCAACGCAATCCCTCAAGGTGTATTGGCATCCTGAGTGTATGTGGTGGGAGGGGGTCTGTAGTATACTCCATCCCAGAGATCTCCTCCTTATCACAGCGAGACCATCCCAGAGATCTCCCCCTTATCACAGCGGGACCATCCCAGAGATCTCCCCCTTATCACAGCGGGACCATCCCAGAGATCTCCCCCTTATCACAGCAAAACCATCCCAGAGATCTCCTTCTTATCACAGCGGGACCATCCCAGAGATCTCCTTATCACAGCGGGACCATCCCAGAGATCTCCTTATCACAGCGAGACCATCCGTGAGATCTCCTCCTTATCACAGCGAGACCATCCCAGAGATCTCCTCCTTATCACAGCGGGACCATCCCAGAGATCTCCCCCTTATCACAGCGGGACCATCCCAGAAATGAGGGTGGCACGGTGTTCAGTACTGCCACCCTCATTCTCTCCACATAGTTTGGGGCTCACCATAGAAAAGATGGAAGAGAGTTTCTCTATGTGAGATGTCATCTGATGATCATGTATTTGGAGGAATTCCGGGTGGAATGATATAGGACTCTTTGAACTCATAAGCTTATCATTGGAGTATACTACAGACCCCGCCCCCCTCCCCCAAGATTTATCAGAAGGGGACAGTTGGCTCCTTCAATAAGTACAAAACATGAGAATAAAACTGAAAAGAAAACATTTAATAATACAAAACTGAATAAAAAGAATGGATCTCCCCGACTCTTCATCCAGAGGACATACCTAGCTCCTCTCTCACCCATGATGTCTTCCTGGGAAGGGAGATCAGACTACACTGCTAGAGGGACTCAACCAGCAGTGCCCCCCCAGCAGAGGAAGCCAGGCACAACTTTGAAGTCTTTAGTCATCTCTAAACTCTTCCTTGAGAAGAGCTCATCCACGTGTTTTCTGAAAGCTATATCAAGGTGTGCTTCTTCCCAGTGTCAGATCTCTGATGAGTCGTATAGAAAACATTTCCCGCACTCAGGACACTAAGACACCTCCAGGGTTGTGTGCGATCTCTGATGCCTGACAAGACAAGACTTCTGTGAAAAACATTTCCTGCACTCAGGACAGGAATAAGGCTTCTCCCCCGTGTGGGTTCTCTGATGTTTGTTTAGACTGATCTTTTGTGAAAAACTTTTCCCACACTCAGGACAGGAATAAGGCTTCTCACCTGTGTGAGATCTCATATGAATAATCAGATAGTCCGGCTGTGAAAATTTTTTCCCACACTCAAGGCATGAAAACGGCTTCTCACCTGTATGAGACCGCTTATGAGCATTAAGATTGCCCAACTGTGAAAAACGTTTCCCACACTCATTACAGGAATACGGTTTCTCCCCTGTGTGGCATCTTTGATGTTGAATAAGCTCTGACTTCCGTGAAAAACATTTTCCACAGTCAGGGCAGGAATACGGCTTCTCCCCCGTGTGCGATCTCTGATGTTTGGTAAGACTAGACTTATCTAAAAAGCTTTTCCCGCACTCTGAGCACAAATACGGCTTCTCCCCCGTGTGCAACCTCTGATGTTTCCCAAGGCAAGACTTATCTGAAAAGATTTTCCCACACTCAGCGCAAATATACGGCTTCTCCCCTGTGTGCAATCTCTCATGTTTGGTAAGGCTGATCTTATCGTAAAAACTTTTCCCGCACTCAGAGCAAACATAAGGCTTCTCCCCTGTGTGAGATCTTTGATGTATAAGAAACGCTGATCTCCAAAGAAAACTTTTCCCACACTCAGGACAGGAATACAGTTTCTTGCCTGTGTGTAATCTCTGATGTATACACAGCTTTGCCTTATCTGAAAAACCTTTCCCGCAAACAAGACAGGAATGTGTCTTCTCTTCTGTGTGCAATATCTGATGTCTGCAAAGACTGGACTTATCTGAAAAACATTTCTGGCACTCAAGGCATGAATACGGCTTCTCTCCTGTGTGAGACCTCCTATGAGAAGAAAGATGGCTTGACTGTGAGAAACATTTCCCACAATCAGGGCAGGAATACGGCTTCTCCCCCGTGTGAGATCTTTGATGTACAACAAGGTCTGGTTTCTGTGAAAAGCATTTTCCACAGTCGGCACAGGAATACGGCTTCTCCCCCGTGTGCAATCTCTGATGTATGGTAAGCTTGGACTTATCTGAGAAACCTTTCCCACACTCAGAACAAAAATACACTTTTTCGCCTGTGTGAGATCTTTGATGTGTAACAAGGACTGATTTCCATGGAAAACTTTTCCCGCACTCGGTGCAGGAATACGGCTTCTCTCCTGTGTGAGATTTTCGATGTTTGAGAAGTGCTGATTTCCGTGGATAACATTTCCCGCACTCGGAGCAGGAAAACAGCTTTTGACCCGTGTGGCATGCCTGATGTTCATTAAGACTGACCTTTCCTGAAAAACATTTCCCACATTCAAGGCAGGCAAATGGCTTCTCCCCCGTGTGTGATCTTTGATGTGTAACAAGTTGTGATTTCTGTGTATGACTTTTCCCGCACTCTGTACAGGAATACGGCTTCTCCCCTGTATGCAGTCTCTGATGTCCGATAAGACTGGACTTATCTAAATAACTTTTCCCACACTCGGGACAGGAAAATGGCTTCTCCCCCGTGTGAGATCTGTAATGTATGTCCAGTTTTGATTTATAAATAAAACGTTTCCCGCACTCAGGGCAGGAATGAAGCTCCTCACCCGAGTGGTATTTCTGATGTCTGACCATTTCTGCTTTACGAAGATAACTTTTCCCGCACTCAGGACAGGAAAACCTCTTCTCCCCCTGAATTCCGGCACCATCCCCCACAGGACGAGGTCGCTCAGAGTCAGAGGGATTCCATGGTCCATCCACACTGTGACGTCCACCATCCATAGCTGAGCTCATTGTCTCTTCTCCCGCACAATCTGCTGTGATGTCCTCATCTTCCATCTTACAACCTGGAGATAAAGTCAGACGATCCTTTGAGGGTTCCTCCATGGCGTGTCCTGGAAACATAGAAACACATGATGGAGAGATATGAGAGGGTGAGATGACTTCACTCAACATTCCATCTGGATCAGGAGGTCTGAGGGAGCGGATGTTCTATGAGGAGGTCCCAACCAGCCGGGACTCCTCCCCTCTTCACTCAACATTCCATCTGGATCAGGAGGTCTGAGGGAGCGAATGTTCTATGAGGAGGTCCCAACCAGCCGGGACTCCTCCCCTCTTCAGCCAAAAGGGCCTCCTCCCAGATCACTTCTACATTGACACAGCCTGGTCAGAAGAGGAGGGGCCAATGGGGACTGGGAGGAGCATGCTCTTCACCCAACCACAAGCCTAGCCACTGAGTCATGTGACCTCTGAGAAACAAGAGTATAGACTGGCAGCCCCTCCCCCAGATAACAGAAGAATATATTTTGCTAGGATATCATCGCCCTCTCTGTAAAGTGCGGCAACCCAACAGCTCTGGCTGAGAACGCAGTGATGGAGGTCCAATGACGCGGCTGACACAACTGCCGTAAAATCAGGGCCGGCTCTATAACCAGGTAGCCTGAAGCGGTAGCCTCAGGCAGCATCTCATTGGTTCACATAGGGGAGGGGCAGGACAGCGGGAGGTGTGAGTGCCGCCCCCTTTCCAGCGGTAATGTTCCAGGCTACTAATGGCTCTTAGCAACCTGTGATGCTCTGGTCGGCACCCCACCCAGCTCCATGATGTCACTGGTTGCCTGGTCCTAAGCAGGATGCTCTGGCTGGCGTCCCGCTCAGCTCCGGGCAACCAGGTGCAGCATCCATAGCCCCTCCCCCTAGATATGGAGCACCAGTGCCCCCCCATGGTAACGTGCCCCTCTGCCTCTGATCACGACACCAGACAGAGCCCCACCATCCCTACTCTCCCCCCTTAGAGCCCTCCTGATCTTCCCGCCATGGCACCCAAGTGCGGCCGGACATCTGATGGCGGATACAAGAGACTGCTAAGGTGAAGAGGTCGCACGCCTCCAAAAGTGACGTCTAGGTTACCACCCCCGTACACAGGTAGACCTTCTGACCTTGAAGGGGTTAACGCGTTTCCACCCCATGTATGCGTGTAGCCGACTCTACCGGAGATGAAGGGGGTCACGGTGACTATGGGGGGGACCAAAGCTCACATAGTGGGGGGAGGAGGTCACCGGGTGTAACTATAATATAACATCTCATTACCTCCTCTGCTGCCAGTTCCAGCAATGTCTCCTCTACACTTCCTCCCAACTCACCTGGAACTTCCTGTTTATAGGTGACATCACTTCCTGTCTGCTTTTCATAGAGACTTCCTGTCTGGGTATAGGGGAGATCACCACCTGGTGGAGCTCAGAGGAACTGCAGCCCCAAGAAAAACCTCTCGCTGTGTGTTTATGTTCTGTATATAGATGGGGTGATGGGAAGGGGGG
>NW_017307902.1:324369-328767 GCF_000935625.1 Nanorana parkeri
GAGGTCAGTAGTTAAATGGTCAGACTAACATCTTACAAGGCCCCCAAAGGAATCTATTACTACTAATGGTGAAGATGGTTTTGGCCCCTGGTCTGTAGGGTGCAGGACTCATGGAGAGGGGGCGGGGCATTAACAACAAACGTTGGGCTGAGCTGTTGCCTTGCACTGGTAGAGCCGATGGACTCGCCTTCCGAGGTTTTGTCTTAGTAGAAGGACCTATAAAGTGACTGAGATCTGACTGCGGGGCAAGTTTTACAGGGGCCGAAAAGGTGGAAAAGGACAAGGAGTGTAAATAGGAGGTCAGCCCCTCCCCCATTCCTTTTATTATGGGAGTTTCCTGGGAACACGTGATGGGGATTGGAAGACAAATGTTGGATTTTCTGCTACATGGCCTCAAATCTTCCCAGCTGAGCCGTGAGATCTCAGTCACCCTTCTCCTAGAGGTGTCCACCATGCTGGCCCACTGGTTGCAGTGTCCATGGGCCCAGAGTCTCCCGTGGTGATCACCCTACTTACCAAAAATTGGGGATCGCTGCTTGTCCTCCTGGAGGACCTGACTCCCCCGATGGGAACACACGATCGGGATTGGAAGACAAATGTTTAATTTTTATGCTACATGGCCTCAAATCTTCCCAGCTGAGCCGTGAGATCTCAGTCACCCTTCTCCTAGAGGTGTCCACCATGCTGGCCCACTGGTTGCAGTGTCCATGGACCCAGAGTCTACATTGCGGGTGATTCCACTTTCCCATAATATAGGGATCGCTGCTACTCTTCCTGGAGGATCCGACTCCCCCGATGTTCAGAAACGTCAACCGAAACAGGTCCCACACCTCACCATTGTGTTCTGGAGTCATCAGAAGAAGGAGGAGGAGCTTTGTGGCCTTCAAAGTTGCAGCAAATGGCCAACTAGCAAACCCAACATACAAGTGATGACTTAGTCCTCCCGAAATCTGAAGACGTCCATCGTAGCCATTGGCCTCGGAGTCTGATGATGAGAACCAGGCAGAGTAACACATGGAAGGGATGGAAAGTGAATAAGGGAGGTTGAGCATGACTCTACTGCGGGTCCATTCATGAACTGGATCTCTTTCTCCCCAAACACGAGGATCAGTCTTCATGTAAGCCAATTGATTCCGACCATATCCTGGAACCTTCATGTCTGGCCTAGTCACCGCAGTGCTCAGTCTTTCCCCCCGGGTGGGATTATGGACATAAGAAGGGCGGGTCCTGATAACCGACTCACAAACTATCTTCTGTTCCCACCACAAAGACATGACACCAGGAAGTATCAGTGATGATGATGATTGTATTATTCTCCTCCTTGCTCCTACCTTTTCTCAGATGTTTCCAGACAGGAGTCATCGTTGTCCTATGTTTGGACCCGTTCACTAAACTCGATTATTGGTTTGAAATCTCAGATTCGTGTCCTTGTGATCCGCTGTTCACCATTGGCCAATAAAATTGTCCCCCCACCCCCGTAGTTCTATGTTCTCCCTACTTTCCTCGGCGGTTGTTTTCTGGTCTCCTCTTCGAGGACTATGAGCTGTTCTCCGTCTCCTCCCTATGTACATGACTGGAGCGGATCGTATTATGGTCATGTGACCTCTCTGGATGTCCATTGTTGCAAGATCTGTCCGGTATTGGATGGAACTTCTCAACAACCTCCGAGGTGTCCTTCTGATAGACTGTGTGCCGACACCACCGAGATTGGGAGGTGTGGAGATCTCATCTCACCTTCATACATTTACATGTTCTCCTCATCCAGGTCCTACCTTCATTG
Source organism: Nanorana parkeri (assembly GCF_000935625.1). Taxonomy (NCBI): domain Eukaryota; kingdom Metazoa; phylum Chordata; class Amphibia; order Anura; family Dicroglossidae; genus Nanorana; species Nanorana parkeri. The sequence continues at coordinate 326,150 of NW_017307902.1, forward strand.
CTGAGACTGAGGAGGCGGAACACCCCGGGCACGTCTATGTCTCCATATGAAAAGAGATCACAATCTGCAGACCCTCATAGTATGAGCACTTATTACATACCAGATCCAGGTCCGATGTCTATTCCTCTGAGGAGGTAGAAGGTGTCTTCTGGATGGGGTGTGTTTGGTGTCTCATGGATCGGTATTCTCTTATACATCAGTGTAGTCACTTTTCAGGAAGGCAACTCCAATACTGCCGGAGATATAGAATATGGATGGAAGCTGAGAGTGTGAGACGTATGAATGTCTAGGTCACTTGAAGGAGTCTATGGGGGTCACTTGGAGGGGTCTATGGAGGTTATTTGGAGGGGTCTATGGGGGTCACTTGGAGGAGTCTATGGAGGTCACTTGGAGGGGTCTATGGGGGTCACTTGGAGGGGTATATGGGGGTCACTTGGAGGGGTATATGGGGGTCACTTGGAGGAGTCTATGGAGGTCACTTGGAGGAGTCTATGGAGGTCACTTGGAGGGGTATATGGGGGTCACTTGAAGGAGTCTATGGAGGTCACTTGGAAGGGGTCTATGGAGGTCACTTGGAGGGGTCTATGGAGGTCAGGGCACTTGGAGGGGGTTTAGGGGGGTCCTTGGAGGGGGTCTATGGGGGTCACTTGAAGGAGTCTATGGAGGTCACTTGGAGGGGTCTATGGAGGTCACTTGGAGGGGGTCTATGGGGGTCACTTGAAGGAGTCTATGGAAGTCACTTGGAGGGGTCTATGGAGGTCACTTGGAGGGGTCTATGGAGGTCACTTGAAGGAGTCTATGGAGGTCACTTGGAGGGGTCTATGGAGGTCACTTGGAGGGGTCTATGGAGGTCACTTGAAGGAGTCTATGGAGGTCACTTGGAGAGGTCTATGGAGGTCACTTGGAGGGGTCTATGGGGGTCACTTGAAGGAGTCTATGGAGGTCACTTGGAGGAGTCTATGGGGGTCACCTAAAGGTTCTTGAAGAAACCAAACTGTTGAAAAGATTTGTTGTCCAGTGTAACTGGAGCATACCACAGACCCTCCTCCCCCCACCCCTGAGATTTAAGAGAAGCGGTGAGTCGCCTCCTTTTAACAAGTACAAATAAAACTACTAAGACGCAAGTTTAAGACTAAAACTACAACCTCCAGTATGAGCCGAACTTGTAGATTTCTAAACAATTATCTAAAAATCCAAATCTGAAAACCACTTTTATCAAACAACATACAAAGAATAACATAAGACTAGAAATATATATATATATACATATAGAAGGCATTTCCCGCACGCCAGACACTAATACGCCTCCAGGGCTGTGTGGGTTCTCTGATGTTCGGTAAGACGAGACTTCTGTGAGAACCATTTCCCACACTCAGTGCAAAGATATGGCTTCTTCCCCATGTGAGATATCAGATGTCTGGAAACATGAGACTTCCGTGAAAAACATTTCCTGCATTCAGGACAGGAAAAGGGCTTCTCCCCCGTGTGAGATCTCAGATGTTTGGTAAGACTGGACTTATCTGAGAAACATTTCCCACATTCGGTGCAGCAATACGGCCTCTCCCCTGAGTGACATCTTCCATGTTTAACAAGGTCTGCCTTCGAGTAAAAACATTTCTTGCACTCGGGACAGGAATACGGCTTCTGGCCTGTGTGAGTTCGGTAATGTCTGTCGAGTTTTGATTTAAAAGGAAAACATTTTCCACACGCAGGGCAGGAATGGGGTTTCCTACCCATGTGAGACCTCTGATGTTCAGAAAGACTTATTTCAAATCTAAAACTTTCCCCGCACTCCGGACAGGAAAATGTCTTCTCCCCCTGAATTCCGGCACCATCCCCCATAGTACGAGGTTCCTCAGAGTCAGAGGGAGTCCATGGTCTACCCACACTGTGACGTCCACCATCCATAGCTGAGCTCATTGTCTCTTCTCCCGCACAATCTGCTGTGATGTCCTCATCTTCCATCTTACAACCTGGAGATAAAGTCAGAGGATCCTTTGAGGGTTCCTCCATGGCGTGTCCTGGAAACATAGAAACACATGATGGAGAGATATGAGAGGGTTAGATGACTTCACTCAACATTCCATCTGGATCAGGAGGTCTGAAGGAGCGGATGTTCTATGAGGAGGTCCCAACCAGCTGGATCGTTATCAATACAGGGAGGTCACGCCCTCCTCTGGACCAATCAGTGTGCAGAAAAAGAGCAGAGAGCAGAGATAACAGAAGAATATATTGTGGGTCACCTGTGCTGGTCTCTGTAGGCGTGTCCTCCTCTATGGATGTCCTCATCATCCCGGCCTCCTCCGTATATCGCTGATCATCCCTCACATACGTCTCTTCTACTTCACCCTCAACTTTCATCTTCATCAGATCTTCACCCTAAACCAACAGAACGGCAGAAAGTCTCATCTGTGACATAGAAGTATTTATGATGTGACATCACATAGAAGATCTCATCTTGTAGAGTCCACACGTCATCTCCACATGTCAGAGCGTTCCATCACTTTATGTTCCCGCCCCCCAACTCCACCCACCTGATCATGGTGGGGGACGGTGAGATCTTCCTGGGTGGGATCCCGGGAATACAGAGGAAGGGGACATCTCTCTGGTGGGTTCCT
>NW_017307902.1:329395-337743 GCF_000935625.1 Nanorana parkeri
TAACAGAAGAATATATTGTGGGTCACCTGTGCTGGTCTCTGTAGGCGTGTCCTCCTCTATGGATGTCCTCATCATCCCGGCCTCCTCCGTATATCGCTGATCATCCCTCACATACGTCTCTTCTACTTCACCCTCAACTTTCATCTTCATCAGATCTTCACCCTAAACCAACAGAACGGCAGAAAGTCTCATCTGTGACATAGAAGTATTTATGATGTGACATCACATAGAAGATCTCATCTTGTAGAGTCCACACGTCATCTCCACATGTCAGAGCGTTCCATCACTTTATGTTCCCGCCCCCCAACTCCACCCACCTGATCATGGTGGGGGACGGTGAGATGTTCCTGGGTGGGATCCCGGGAATACAGAGGGCGGGGACATCTCTCTGCTGGGTTCCTCTTACTATGTGGCTTCATCATATTCTTGTGTCCTTCAGAAAGCTCCTCCATCACCCCGTACTCCTCATCCTCCTCTTTATACTCTTCTTTAACAACAATATTATAATCTCCGAGGTTTCCATTCTGGATATAATAAAACATTCATTGTAACAAACAAACTTGTGTATAAATCATAACTATCAGTGATTGTCCATCGCCTACCTGATCATGGTGGGGGAGGGTGAGATCCTCCTGGGTGGGGTCCCGGGAATACAGGGGGCGGGGACATCTCTCATGGTGGGGGACGGTGAGATCTTCCTGGGTGGAGTCCCGGGAATACAGAGGGCGGGGACATCTCTCTGGTGGGTTCCTCTTACTGGATCCATCTGTAGGAAACACACACACTGACTGAATACATTGTTTCTATGTGTGTATCAGATGATGGGGGATGTAGGCGGAGCCTCCGTACTGCTCTCTCCTCTTACCCGGTGATGTGAGGGGCGGGGCATTCTCCATCACCACGTCCTTGTAGAGATCCCGGTGTCCTTCTAGATACTCCCACTCCTCCATGGAGAGATAGACAGAGACATCCTGACACCTTATAGGAACCTGACACACACAATGATACCGTCACCACCCAGACACGCCCCTTGTCTGTTCCTGGATCATGTCCCAGAATCCCCGGCACCGCTCACCTCTCCCGTCACCACCCAGACACGCCCCTTGTCTGTTCCTGGATCATGTCCCAGAATCCCCGGCACCGCCCACCTCTCCCGTCACCACCCAGACACGCCCCTTGTCTGTTCCTGGATCATGTCCCAGAATCCCCGGCACCGCTCACCTCTCCCGTCACCACCCAGACACGCCCCTTGTCTGTTCCTGGATCATGTCCCAGAATCCCCGGCACCGCTCACCTCTCCCGTCAGCAGCTCCATCATCTTCTTGGTGACTTCTAGAACCTTCTCCATGTTGGGTCTCTCGGGTTTTAGGGAGTCACATGGAGGCACTGTGATGGTCACATGATCACCAGACCTCAGAAGAGGAAAACTCTGGATGGAGAAACCAATAGGAACATCATGTTAGACTCCCAGAATCCTCCTCACCTCTCCGGTCAGGTCATGTGACCTCCCAGAATCCTCCTCACCCCTCCGGTCAGGTCATGTGACCTCCCAGAATCCTCCTCACCTCTCCGGTCAGCAGGTAGATGATCTCCAGGGTGAGGTTTAGTATCCTCCCGGTCATGTGACTCCGGTCCTCCTCCATCCTCATTGATGCGGTCATGTGATCTCTGGAGTTCTCCCTGTAGAGGGATGGAGGAGAATGATGTGGAGTACCGGGTGTATGATATCAGGATGGGGATATGAGGGGTTAATAGGTGGGCTGCCCCCAGTGGGATTTGTCTCATGTAGATTGGGTTTAATAAATCATCTGTCCAGGACTAGATGGGACACAAGCTGTTCACACGGCATTCCCACCACTAGATGGGACTGAGGGGTATCAGAGTTTCCGAATTATTACTTCCTCTGCTGCCAGTTCCAGCAATGTCTCCTCTCTACTTCCTTCAGACAAACCTCTCACCTGGAACTTCCTATTTATAGGTGACATCACTTCATGTCCACTTTCCATAGAGACTTCCTGTCTGGGTATAGGTGAGATCACCACCTTGTGGAGCTCAGAGGAACTGCAGCCCAGAGAAACCTCTCATAGTGTGAACATGGCCTTGTTTTCTGGACAGTCCCGGGATTTGGGCTTCTTTCCTAGGTTGTCCTCATCCTGCAGGTTCTAGAACAGTGGAAGTCTCTGGGTTCCATCACCGGGGACTGTTAATAATTATATTTCTATAGTTCTTTCCTCCCCCCGAGCTCTTATCCGGTTGGTGTTGGGATTTTTGGAGAATGATTCCTCAGGTGTTCCTATAAGTCTTGGCCAATAGACGTGTCTTCCATCCGATGAGAAAACATCCAGAGAGAGTGTTTCCGGCACAATGGCCGGTGGTGAGTTCCATAGTGTGGGTGCCGAAGGACAGAATACTTCATATAGAAAAGATTTCAGGTCTACTCCGGACACAAGGTGTTGTCCCTTCAATGTTCAAGAGATCCTCCTGCTGGACTAACCCGGTCCATCCTCTAGTTACAACCGGAGAATTACAAGTTGAGGTTTGTCCAACCGCCTACTCCGGGCCTAGACATGTCATCCTCATCCCGATAATTTACACCGATCCGTGCCGACCTCTCGATAACACCTTTCATCTCTGATACCCATAACATCTCAGTCCAGCTCACAACCAACTATAGATCAGATCCCTACTCCTCAGCCTTCTGTTCCTGTTCATACGAGTTGTACAGCTCCGGTAACTAGTCAACTGAACTTCCAATCCACGGCCCCATTACCAATGTCAGCCCATCAGAAGCCTTATCCTGACCCGGCCACCATGAACCCTTCACCCTGCCAATTCTCCCACCAACAAAATGGCCTGATCCGTTTCCAGCAATTCCCCCAGGCCACCCATTCCACCACTGCCTGTGCCTTCTATGGATGAATGGGGCATCACGGGGCTAACAAAGCCACATGAGAAGGTTTTCATCAAGATAGATAAGTAGCCGAAATCCCTCCACTGATCCCTATCAGTCATATATGTCTATCCCGCTCGGTGGGGTGGAGATGACCCGTCTATACAGAACACACAGAGCACAAGGCCGTGTTAACAATGCGAGAGGTTCCTCAGGGCTGCAGTTCCTCTGAGCTCCACAAGGTGCTGATCTCACCCATACCCAGACAGGAAGTCTCTATGGAAAACGGACAGGAAGTGATGTCAGATAGAGACAGGAAGTTCCAGGTGAGAGGTGAGTCAGGAGGAAGCAGAGAGGAGACATTGCTGGAACTGGCAGCAGAGGAGGTAATAAGATATTATTTATATTTACACCCAGTAACCCCCCCATCATGTCCGTCCTCCTCCTCCATAGTCACAAAAAAATAGTCATCCTAAAAAAATTGTGATTTCACATCTACTTAGGATTTCCCCCAATTTGTTGGGCCGCCTAAGCGATTGCCTATTCGCGGTTTCAAAATCGATGACTACCCGCTTCCTCAATCTGAACCTCTCTAAGACTTTAGTCCTCGTGTTTCCTCCCCCTAAGGTTGCCCCCCATGTCCATCTCTCTTCAGGTTGATGGAGTTACCATTTCCTCCACTCCGCAGGCACGTTGCCTTGAATCTGACCTCTCCTCTTCCCCTCACATTCACTCCATCACCAAGTCGTATCTTTTTCATCTGAAGAACATTTCTCGAATTTCCATCTTCTCACCGAGGAAACCACCAAAAAGCTCGTCCACGCGCTAATCATTTCCCAGACGTGACTACTGCGACCTTCTTCTCATCGGCCTGAAACGTGCCCTGGTTGCCCACCTTCAGTCCATCTACCTTCCCTCCCGCTACTCTCCCACATCACACCCTCTGTCATTCTCGTCACTGGCTTCCTGTTTCTTCTAGGAGACACTTCTAAACTTCTCAGCCTCACCTACAAAGCTCTCCACGTAACCACGCACCGGCCTACATCTCATCCCTAATTGGAAGATATCCTCCAAATCGGCCCCTTCGTTCCACAAATGACCTGAGTCCATCCTGCCCACTCACCCGTAAATCCAACTCTCGTCTACAGGACCTCACCAGGGCTGCCCCCACATTATGGAATTCTCTCCCACGTCACATCCGGCTCTCACCAGCCCTTCATATACTGTTATGGTGAAGATAGGTCGATGATATTTTCATGGTGTGGACAACAGAACTGCAGACTCCGAACTCATCCTTCCCACCTGAATTTCAACAACTAACACAATCCGGATCATTCTCTGATATCAATGTTATCCGTCTACAGGGAGACCTTCATAGAGGAATGCACCAATGATGGAGGAGGACCGGAGTCACATGACCGAGAAGATTCTAAACCTCACCCTGGAGATCATCTACCTGCTGACCGGAGAGGTGAGGAGGATTCTGGGAGGTCACATGACCTGACCGGAGGGGTGAGGAGGATTCTGGGATTCTAACACGATGTTCCTATTGGTTCCTCCATCCAGAGTTTTCCTCTTCTGAAGTCTGGTGATCATGTGACCATCACAGTGCCCCCATGTGACTCCCTAAAACCCGAGAGACCCAACATGGAGAAGATTCTAGAAGTCACCAAGAAGATGATGGAGCTGCTGATGGGAGAGGTGAGCGGTGCCGGGAATTCTGGGACATGATCCAGGAACAGACAAGGGGTGTGTCTGGGTGGTGACGGGGGAGGTGAGAAGTGACGGGAATTCTGGGACATGATCCGGGAACAGACAAGGGGCGTGTCTGGGTGGTGACGGGAGAGGTGAGCGGTGCCGGGGATTCTGGGACATGATCCAGGAACAGACAAGGGGCGTGTCTGGGTGGTGACGGTATCATTGTGTGTGTCAGGTTCCTATAAGGTGTCAGGATGTCTCTGTCTATCTCTCCATGGAGGAGTGGGAGTATCTAGAAGGACACCGGGATCTCTACAAGGACGTGGTGATGGAGAATGCCCCGCCCCTCACATCACCGGGTAAGAGGAGAGAGCAGTACGGAGGCTCCGCCTACATCCCCCATCATCTGATACACACATAGAAACAATGTATTCAGTCAGTGTGTGTGTTTCCTACAGATGGATCCAGTAAGAGGAACCCACCAGAGAGATGTCCCCGCCCCCTGTATTCCCAGGACTCCACCCAGGAAGATCTCACCATCCCCCACCATGATCAGGTAGATGATGGACAATCTCTGATAAATATGATTTATATACAAGCGTGTTTGTTATAATTAATATTTTATTATATATTTAGAGTGGAGACCTCGGGGATTATAACATTGTTGTAAAAAAAGAGCCTACAGAGGAAGATGGGGAGTACGGGGTGATGAAGGAGCTTAGTGAGGGACACATGGACATTATGATGGAGCCGCCTAGTAAGAGGAACCCACCAGAGAGATGTCCCCGCCCTCTGTATTCCCGGGATCCCACCCAGGAAGATCTCACCATCCCCCGCCATGATCAGGTGGGTGGAGTTGAGGGGCGGGAACATAAAGTGATGGAACGCTCTGACATGTGGAGATGACGTGTGGACTCTACAAGATGAGATCTTCTATGTGATGTCACATCATAAATACTTCTATGTCACAGATGAGACTTTCTGCCGTTCTGTTGGTTTAGGGTGAAGATCTGATGAAGATGAAAGTTGAGGGTGAAGTAGAAGAGACGTATGTGAGGGATGATCAGCGATATACGGAGGAGGCCGGGATGATGAGGACATCCATAGAGGAGGACACGCCTACAGAGATCAGCACAGGTGGGTCATTATATGTTCTTCTGTTATTGGTCCAGAGTAGGGCGGAGCTGAGTGATATCAGCTCATAATAAGTTGGCAATGGTCCCCTCAAAGAAGTCCAAAGACCCTTTGACTGAAGAGGGGAGGAGTCCCGGCTGGTTGGGACCTCCTCATAGAACATCTGCTCCCTCAGACCTCCTGATCCAGATGGAATGTTGAGTGAAGTCATCTAACCCTCTCATATCTCTCCATCATGTGTTTCTATGTTTCCAGGACACGCCATGGAGGAACCCTCAAAGGATCGTCTGACTTTATCTCCAGGTTGTAAGATGGAAGATGAGGACATCACAGCAGATTGTGCGGGAGAAGAGACAATGAGCTCAGCTATGGATGGTGGACTTCACAGTGTGGATAGACCATGGAATCCCTCTGACTCTGAGCGGCCTCGTCCTGTGGGGGATGGGGCCGGAATTCAAGGGGAGAAGACATTTTCCTGTCCTGAGTGTGGGGAAGGTTTTAGCTCTGAATTAAGTCTTACTGTGCATCAGAGATCTCACACGGGTGAGAAGCTTCACACCTGTCCTCAGTGTGGGAAAAGTTTTTTTTATAAATCAGCACTTGTCATCCATTACAGATCCCACACAGGGGAGAAGCCGTTTTCCTGTCTTGAGTGTGGGAAATGCTTTCATCAGAAATCACACCTTGTTACACATCAAAAAACTCACACAGGGGAGAAGCCGTATTCTTGCCCTGAGTGTGGGAAATGCTTTTACCAGAAATCACACCTGGTAACACATGAAAGATCTCACACAGGTGAGAAGCCATATTCCTGTTCGCAGTGTGGAAAATGTTTTTCACGGATGTTCAGTGTTACTGAACATCAGATATGCCACACGGGTGAAAAACCGTTTTCCTGCCTTGAGTGTGGGAAATGTTATACACGGAAATCAGACGTTCTTGTACATCAAAGATCCCACACAGGGGAGAAGCCATACTCTTGTCCTGAGTGTGGGAAAGGTTTTTCAAAGAAATCCCATCTTAACATACATCATAGATCTCACACGGGGGAGAAACCCTATTCTTGTGCTCAGTGTGGAAAAGGTTTTTCACAGAAGTCCAATCTTAAAAAACATCAGATAAGCCACAAGGGTGAAAAGCTGTTTTCCTGCCCCGAGTGTGGGAAAAGTTATCTACGGAAAGCAGAACTTATTGTACATCAACGATCTCACACAGGGGAGAAACAGTATTGCTGTCCAGAGTGTGGGAAAGGTTTTTTGCAGAAGTTTTGTCTTACCAAGCATCAGAGATCCCACACAACCCTTAAGGTGTCTTAGTGCCCCACGTTCGGGAAAAGTCTTCCTCATGAGTCATCAGAGATCTGACGCCGGGAAGAAGCACACCTTGATATACACCTCCAGTAAACACCCGGCTGAGCTCTCCTCTGATCTTTATAAGGAAATCAGACTTCCTGTGGCGGTCGGGCGAGCCGCCTGCTGGCTGAAAGTGGTAAATATGAGATTTGTAGATTTCATTTTATTGAAGTTTATTTTCTTAGTATGAAATCAACGACCAAAAAATAAAATATTTTCTTCCTTCTGCGATTCTTCAGATTTATATTATTACATTTTTTAACTTTTATTCCTCTTCTGACATCACAAGTGAAGCATTTTTAGACCTTTTATGGTCTTATTGGCGCAGCCGACTCTCCCCCTGCTCATAAATGTGGCAAAGGGGGAAGATACCACTATCTCCTGGTATGGGGTCAGCTGTAGCTTGACTCTGCTGATCCTCTGCCTGTCCTGACTCGGCTGATCCTCTGCCTGTCCTGACTCCGCTGATCCTCTGCCTGTCCTGACTCTGCTGATCCTCTGCCTGTCCTGACTCTGCTGATCCTCTGCCTGTCCTGACTCGATGAATGCGCGGTAAGCCGCCATTCATCGATAGGGCTGATCGCATGCCATCAGAAGAGACCGCATTGGCTGATCTGATAGGTTGGCTGGTCTGACAGAACACTGGCCTTGTGACGGCTCTGAGCCACAGCAGGAAGCCCGGCGTCACTGATCACAGGAACGTTCCTCAGGAGATGACACCACCCTCTGGTATCAGGGTCTTCTGATTCGGGGCTTTTATTAACCCCTTCATGACTGAGGCCCTTTTTTCATTTTTTGCACCCGTGTTATATTCCACATTTTAGGCCTGAAAATGACGTAAAACCCCCCACACATGAGATATTTTCCGAATGCCGAGACCCTATAGAATAAAATGGCGGTAGTTGAAAATTTTTATGTTGCGCAATATTAGCGCAACTCCTTATTAAACCCCAAAATTTAGTGACAAATTTAATTAAATGCCCCAAAACACAACAAATTACCCATTTTTTTAATGAAATATAAAAGACGAGGTTACAACGAGTAAAACGATACCCAACATGCCCCGGTTACAGATTGCGTGCGACCGTGAAACGGCGAAAAACTGCAGTACCCTAAAAAGTCAATAAAAGACGCTTTAAAAGCCCCCACACAGGTCATCAATTTAGAGAAACCCCAAAATACTGGCCCTAGAATTATTGCTCTCACTCCGGCGTGCGCGGCGATACCCAACATGTGTAGCGCGTTCGTCGTTTTCATGCGTAGGCGCACCCGAC
>NW_017307902.1:337922-338130 GCF_000935625.1 Nanorana parkeri
AGCCCAGATCTGACAGCCCAGGGACAGGAAGTGATGCAATCTGCCTCGCTCCCGGTCCCATAGAACAGGGAGGGGATCGATGAACGGAAGTTCCCCGACCTCCTCCCCAGCTCCCCGCGGACACCAAGATCGCCGGTCCCGTAGGAGGGGCAACGGAGCCCGACAGGTAAGTCGCCAGGATCGCTTCCGTTGTAAAGCCGACAGTCGG
>NW_017307902.1:338699-339095 GCF_000935625.1 Nanorana parkeri
AAAATTTTTATGTTGCGCAATATTAGCGCAACTCCTTATTAAACCCCAAAATTTAGTGACAAATTTAATTAAATGCCCCAAAACACAACAAATTACCCATTTTTTTAATGAAATATAAAAGACGAGGTTACAACGAGTAAAACGATACCCAACATGCCCCGGTTACAGATTGCGTGCGACCGTGAAACGGCGAAAAACTGCAGTACCCTAAAAAGTCAATAAAAGACGCTTTAAAAGCCCCCACACAGGTCATCAATTTAGAGAAACCCCAAAATACTGGCCCTAGAATTATTGCTCTCACTCCGGCGTGCGCGGCGATACCCAACATGTGTAGCGCGTTCGTCGTTTTCATGCGTAGGCGCACCCGACGCGTGTTTACGTGGCGACGCGCGTGCT
>NW_017307902.1:339547-339790 GCF_000935625.1 Nanorana parkeri
GGGGGGGGGGAGGGGCTTGTCACCCACCTCATAGTTCGGGGCGACGTGTGACAATGAGACTCACAGGTCGGCTCGGTAGATCGGGAACACATACCGGCGTTCCCTCACCTCTCCATCCTGTCACGCCTCTCTGCCGCGACAGGGGGAGGGGCTGGATTCCTCCCTCCCCGCTCCGATCCTCCAGCGCTGACTGGCGGAACGGACAGGGGAGGGGGCGGGGACCGCCGCTAGGCAGGCGGAGGC
>NW_017307902.1:339843-343675 GCF_000935625.1 Nanorana parkeri
GGGGGAGGGGCTGGATTCCTCCCTCCCCGCTCCGATCCTCCAGCGCTGACTGGCGGAACGGACAGGGGAGGGGGCGGGGACAGCCTCTAGATAGGCGGAGCCAGCTGTCACTCACGCAGCTGGGCGGATCTCTAATGTCGGGATCCGCTCCGGCTGCGGCGTCTCAGTATACCGCGAGCTGCAGCTCCCTATATACCGAGCCTCGGGTGACGGGAGGATGCTAGTTTGTGTCCCTCCCCCGACCCTGAGGAGAACTATGGGGGGAAAGACGTAACCCCGTACTTCTCCTTTAAGCTTCAGTACGCTCCTGAACTTCCGTTCACTTGTCAGCCGATGAATCCATTCATGTAAAAGAGCCGAACTTCCCATCACCAGTTCCTCTGAGCTCCACCAGGTGGCGATCTCACCTACACCCAGACAGGAAGTCTCTATGGCAGGAAGTGATGTCACCTATAAATAGAAGGTTCCTACTGCTTTTGGAGGAAGTAGAGAGGAGACATTGTTGGAATTGGCAGCAGAGGAGGTAATAAGATATTATATATATACACCCAGTAACCCCTCCCCCCGTCATGTCCATCCTCGTCCTCCATAGTCACTGCAACGTATTTTATCTCCGGCAGATTCTTCTACACACATATATAGCGTCTTCTATAGAAAAGATGGAAGATGAGGACATCACAGCAGATTGTGCGGGAGAAGAGACAATGAGCTCAGCTATGGATGGTGGACCTCACAGTGTGGATAGACCATGGAATCCCTCTGACTCTGAGCGACCTCGTCCTGTGGGGGATGGTGCCGGAATTCAGGGGGAGGAGACATTTTCCTGTCCTGAGTGCGGAGAAGGTTTTAGATCTGATTTAAGTCTTACTGTACATCAGAGATCCCACACGGGGGAGAGGCTTCATTCCTGTTCTGAGTGCGGGAGAAGTTTTCTTCATAAATCAAAACTCGTCATACATTACAGATCCCACACGGGTGAGAAGCCTTATCCCTGTCCCGAGTGTGGGAAAAGTTTCTCACGGAAGTCATGTCTTTCAATACACCAGAAATTGCATGTAGGAGAGAAGTTGTGGTCATGCGCCGAGTGTGGAAAATTCTTTTCACAGAGGACCAACCTCGCGAGACATCAGAAACTGCACATAGGGGAGAAGCCTTTCGCCTGCCCCGAGTGCGGGAAATGTTTCGCACGGAAATCAGACCTCATTATACATCAGAGATCTCACACGGGGGAGAGGCCGTATTCCTGCCCGGAGTGCGGGAAAACGTTTATAGACAAGGCCAGTCTTAGCAAACATCGGAGACTACACACGGGCGAGAAGCCGTATTCCTGCACCGAGTGCGGAAGAAGTTTTTCACGGAAGTTCTGTCTTATCAAACATCATCGAACCCACACAACATTCGAGGTGTATTAGTAGAGTGCGGGAAATGTCTTCTATATCAATCTTCGGAGGTCTGACACTGGGAAGAAGCACACCTCGATTTAAACACGGGGCTGAGTTCTCCTCTGGTCACAGTTGACTAAAGACTTCAAAGCTGTGTCTGGCTTCCTCTGCTAGGAGAGAGGGGGAGGGGGTGTCACTGCGGGTTGAGTCCCTCTAGCAGTGTAGTCTGATCTCCCTTCCAAGGAAGACATCATGGTGAGGGAGGAGCTTGTGGACGAAGAGAAGGGGAGATCAGACTACACGATAGGACAGACAATGCTTTTTTGACTCGGAGAGCCCCCTGCTGGAGGAAAGTGGGACAGATGAAGATACGTTGCCAATGTTTGATGCTTAATATGAAATAAAGATATATACATTGATCATTTGTAAGTTGATTGATGAAGGTCCCCCCAGAGCAGCCAGCGAGGTTCCATGCACCTCCACCGCGAGGGCCTTTTTCTTCCATCAGAAGATGCCTCTGTGGCAGTCTTCGACCTTATGAGGATACATAGAGGAGACCCGGATCTCAACCAGTGTCCATCCCTGGCCAGTAGGTCCCCACCAGTCCTCTGCTGATCTTTGAGCAATGTACAGAGCGGGTGTCTACCACCTTTCCTGAAGACATCTCCGAACCTTCAGCTCCGGTCTGGTGGTCCCAGTACTGGGAGGGTTTCCAGAGTCTATATAGACGGTGTTAGTAGACTTCAATAATGACGGAAGGTTCCGAAACATCTCCAACTCTGGGAAGACGGAGGCGGGGCTCCTGATCTGATTTTAGCTCCCTGCAGATCGGAGATGAAGGGCCTCGGACGTGAACTGTTCTATAGGTTCAGGTCACACCCGGTGGAGGATGAGATGACTCACCTTACACCTCCTAGTCCAGACACTCCGGGAGTGAGAGGGCACAGAGTTGCATATTTGTCGGTAGTTCAGATCACAGGAAACAGCTGAGTGAGACACTGGTACCCCACAGGCTGGAAACATAGGGCAGGCAGAGGTCGTTGTCTAGGAAGAGAGATAATAGGTAGGTTGGTGGTCACACCAGATGATCAGCAGAGAGAGGTCATAGGCAGGAACCTAGCCAAAGTCAAACCGGAGATAACAGAGACAAGTCTTGGTCAGGAACTAGCCGAGGTGCAACCGGAGATAGCAGAGACAAGTCGGGGTCAGGAACTAGCAGAGGTCAGACCGGAGATAGCAGAGACAAGTCGGGGTCAAACCAGAGACAAGCGGTCAGGAAATAGCCTAGGCCAAACCAGAGATAACAACAGAGACAAGTCAGGGACTAGCCGAGGTCCAACCGGAGATAGCAGAGACAAGTTGTAGTCAGGGACTAGCCAGAGTCAAATCGGGGATAGCAGACTCCAGTGGTGGTCAGGAACTAGCCGAGGTCCAACCGGACATAAAAGAGACAAGTCTTGGTCAGGGACTAGCCGAAGTCAAACCAGAGATAACAGACAAGTGGTGGTCAGGGACTAGCCGGGGTCAAACCAGAGATAGCAGAGACAAGTCGTGTTTAGGAACTAGCGGAGGTCAAACCGGAGATAGCAGAGACAAGTTGTAGTCAGGGACTAGCCAGAGTCAAATCGGGGATAGCAGACTCCATTGGTGGTCAGGAACCAGCCGAGGTCAAACCAGAGATAGCAGAGACAAGTCGTGGTCAGGAACTAGTGGAGGTCAAACCGGAGATAACAGAGACAAGTCGTAGTCATGGACTAGCCGGGGTCAAACTAGAGATAACAGAGACAAGTCGTGGTCAGGAACTAGTGGAGGTCAAACCAGAGATAGCAGAGACAAGTCGTGGTTAGGAACTAGTGGAGGTCAAACCGGAGATAACAGAGACAAGTCGTAGTCATGGACTAGCCGGGGTCAAACCAGAGATAACAGAGACAAGTCGTGGTTAGGAACTAGTGGAGGTCAAACTGGAGATAACTGAGACAAGTCGTGGTTAGGAACTAGTGGAGGTCAAACCGGAGATAACAGAGACAAGTGGTAGTCAGGGACTAGCCAGAGTCAAACCGGAGATAGCAGACTCCAGTGGTGGTCAGGAACGTAGCCGGGGTCAATAACAAGGAGTCACCTCCTAGCTCGGCACTGTCCTTTAAATAGGCCTCCCGGTACCAAGCCCGGTATGAGGTAAGCATGTCCATGCACCTGTGCGCCCTCGAAGATTAGCTTGCTGGAGGTTACCCTTGCCCTGCGTATTGGCGGACATCTTCTCCTCTTACTGTCCTGACACGTACCACCCATTCCCGGAGGTGCCGGGCATTCTCCACGGCTAAGGAGCTATGGTGGGGGCCAAGGTAAAGTGGGCCTGCTGATATTCTTATATCACAGTCTTTGCCCGGCCTGGCTCGGTGAATGAACACGGCCTCCGGTCACAGGTACTACACATGATTATAATGAACGGA
>NW_017307902.1:343826-345779 GCF_000935625.1 Nanorana parkeri
TGAAACATTTGGCCAGAGATGGTCTTCAAGTGATGGCGAGGCCACCAAAAGGAGAAGGTGGGTGTGTTGGAGTGGACTCCCCATTGACAGACATGAGTAGAGGGCTGAATGAGAGAAGATGGGAGGAGTCTACTGAAGTCCATAATGATGTTAGCGGGCCCATTGTCATTTCCCCTTTAAGAGCCGTGCCGCTTTAAGACTGTATGCTGCTACAGAGACTTGATTGGCTCGGCTCTCAGCCGGTATGCTGCACTGGACTACCACTCCCAGCAGGCTTTGCGCTCGGGAAGAGGCGCGCGCTCAGATCGGGGAGGGATTTGGCAGCGGCTGGATGTAGTGTGAAGTGCTGCCTCAGGGGAGAGATCAAACCTGAGGTGTCCGCTGACCAGTATCTGTGATTCCAGTGTCCTGCTCTACTCCTGGGGGATTAGAGCATGAAGGTTCTACACGTCTTGTCTCTCGGGGTCGCTATGGCTGATATGACACTTCCTGTTCTAGGCCGAGGTGCGTGTCACTTCCGGATTGTTTAGTGTGAGGGACGGACTCGCGACTTTTGTCTTCTTCCTTCGGAAAACCGTGACCTCTGTTATCTTCTGGTCGATGGGTAGTGCCCATTGCTGCACCGTATTCCTCCAGCACTTCCAGGCTTGTAGGCCTCTCTCTCTGTTGGTGAGAGTGATAGGAGGTCGTCTGCATACAACAGGAAGTTCACCTCTGTGTCATGTAGAGGTAGTCCTGGTGCTGAGGAGGATTCTAGAGCTTCAGCCAGTCCATGGATGGAGATGTTGGAGAGGGTTGGACTTGAAGCTGCGGCCTTGTCTAACTCCACGAGCCTGCCGGAAGTACTCTGTCAACTTCCAGTTCAACTTTGTGCTGCAGAAGTCCTCATCATATGAGCCCTTGATGACATCATACGTGTTCCCTCCTATTCCACTCTCCGGTAGTTTGAGGAACAGGCCCGGGGGCCACAGGAGCCATAGGCCTTCTAATTGTCCCATGGTTAGCATTGTGGACGTGGTTCTCGATAAGACTGTGCGGGGTGTAGACAGGGGCGTAACTAGAAATCACAGGGCCCCATAGCAAAATT
The DNA here is from genome assembly GCF_000935625.1 of Nanorana parkeri. Classification (NCBI taxonomy): domain Eukaryota; kingdom Metazoa; phylum Chordata; class Amphibia; order Anura; family Dicroglossidae; genus Nanorana; species Nanorana parkeri. Next base: position 344,914 of record NW_017307902.1, read on the forward strand.
TAGTATGGGGCACCGTGATTTCTAGTTACGATCCTCCCTCACCGGGCCCCGCCTCCTCCCCTGTTGCCGACCACGGGCCCCGCCTCCTCCACTGCCCGGTCCAGCCTGCTCCACCGCCGCAGCCGGCTCTCATTGACTCTGTGGAGATTACCGCCAGTGAAAGCCACCAGCAGAGGATGCCATAGCGACCCAGGCGGCCCGCACGGCATCTGGCCGGGGGCCACACCTTGCGATTGTGACGCCAGTGGGTGTAGATGTGATCTGTAGGGCAATGGTTTGGCAGAACCGAGCACATGGGAACCAAGCATTGAGGTTAGTAGACGTGATAGAAGGACGAGTGGTGGAGGAACCAGAGAGAAGAAGGTGGACTATGTGGACAGTGAAGACCTCAGACGTAAACATGTTCCGGATTGTTGGAGCCGATAGAATTGAGGTCTATGATACACCTCGGGGTTCCGGTGACCTCGGTCTCCTCATAGAACACTCCGCATGGGGCTTGGTGGGAAGGTGGATGAAGATCATAGAACAAGAGAAGGTCCCTCTGACACTGATGAATGGAGGGTCTGAGGGTCATTAGTCCATGGGACAGTCCGGCCTCTATGATGGAGGGGGGGCCGGAGCACTATGGTGGTACTTTCATCTCGTGTGATGATCTGTCCTGAACCCGACTCGGCACCCGGGACAGTGAGGAACCTTTGTGACCTCTTGGACAATGTGATTGGCCGGGAGCCGCCGAATGGGAGACAAAGACCCGACATGGTCAGATTTATGAGGGATGATGACACCAACTTAATGGAAAGACACTATTACTTTTCCTGTAACCTCGGTATACTACAGACCCCCTCCATGTACCTGGGGTATACTAC